>NW_007780000.1:1988-3124 GCF_000696425.1 Galeopterus variegatus
TATGAAACTTCTAGTTCCTTCTAGTTCAAGATGAGGAAAATGGAGGAGTTTAAATACACCAATCTCAATTCCTATACTGGCCAGCCACAAAACAAAATACCTATCTGGCATATTGACGAATTAAAAGCACTTGAAAACAGCAGGTGCAGAAAGATCACTCTGACCTTAATGCTGTTTCTTAAAAGCAGAAGATGAAATTCCCATATGAAAGATGCAACATCCTTATCCTCAAGGATGAGAAATGGAGACCAAGAGAATTCTGTACAGACCGTGTTAAAATAACTCTTATCTTTTAAGCGTCCCCACATAATTTAGTTGCTTCTTCACAATTTACTGTTGTTTGTCAAATTCAGTATCTGAGCAACTGACTCTAACTGCTTCCTTGGGTCTTTATTTCCTTATGAGGGCTCCTGTGCCACGTAAAACTTGTATTAAATAAATTTGTATGTTCTTCTCTTGTTAATCTGTCATATGTCAGTTTTTTTCTCAGACCCAGCTGGGATTCTAAGAGGATGGAAATTGAATTTTGCTGCCTCTACAGGGGCAAATACAAAATCTCCCACGGACCAGGAACATGAATGGGTGGTAAGGGGGGAGACTGAGGGTGTTAGCCCCCTTTCCAGGAACCTTGGAAATTCTGTGTCCTTTCACCAAGATCTATGGGGGATGGGGGTGAGGTGGGATGGGATGATTATTTGGTCTTCTGCAATGACTGTTTATGGCGTTTCTTGCTTTCCATCCTCCCCTGCCTCACACTGTTGTCATATTCTCCCCTTAAATGGCCAGTCCAACTTGTATCTATTGCTGGCTGGCAAGGAAGTCAAACTCCTTGGTCTGGCCGCGTTCATGCCAGCCCCGCCCAGAACCGCCAGAGTCACCCTCTTCATCACAGTTCATGTGCCCAGAGGAACCTTCCAGCTCTCAGTCCCCCACCCCCACCCCCCCGTGCTCATGCCTGCTCTGCTCACTGCACACATTCCACTTTACTGTGTGGAAAACTAAGATTCCTCCTTCTAGATCTCCTGCTCAGAAGTCTCTAAGACTTGGGCTGGCCCGGTGGTACACTGGAGAGTGTGCCGCTTGGGAGCACGGCAGCACTCCCACCAAGGGTTCGGATCCCATGTGGAGACCGGTTC
>NW_007780001.1:0-3124 GCF_000696425.1 Galeopterus variegatus
TCTTCCCTCTCAACTCCTCCCCCTGGAGGCTCATCACCATCCAAGGCTTCAGTCACCTGCCTATTTGCTGACCACAAACTTCTACCTGCAGCTCAGGACCCACCTCCCACCTGCTCCCTGGACACCCTCAGGAGCCTCAAGTCCACAGACACAGCCACACCCAGCATCACTGCCCACCTAAAACCTGCTTCTCTACTCAGAGACCTTGATGCGTGTCCCCCAGGCAGCCAGTCACTCAAGTCAGAAACCTGGGAACCCACTTCAACCCTCCCATCCCTCACTTGGCTCACTCCCCTCATCACTGAGACTGAGAATGAAGCCCCCAAATATCTCCAAACCCCACCCATTTCTCCCAGCCCCGTAGCCACCATCCTGGTCAAAACCCCTGTGTCCTCCAGCCTGCATCGTGGTCTCCACCTCCCAAATGGTTTATTTCCCCATCTCAGCCCCGTCCTCACTCCTGCAGTGACCAGAGGGACCTTTAGACCCAAATCTGCTCATGCATCTCCCAACTCACCCTGCACAGCAACTGCCACACTCAGCATAAAATCCCAACCTCCCCACCTCTGGCCCTGTCACCCCAGCCCCAACCCAACCACAGCAACCACGATTCTAGTCTTTGGCCGGCACAACCACCCCATCTGCACCTCCCAGGAGAGGCTGAGCCTCCACCTGGACGGTCCCCTCCCGGTCACCTCCATTCACCCATGAACTCCTCCTGGTCCTGCAGGTCCTGTCTCAGATGCCGCTTCCTCCAGGCAGCCTTCTCTGACCTTTGCCAGGAGCACCCACAGCAGCCCGCACTCCCCTTCCATGGCCATCCTCACACTTCACGGTGACATGTGCTCAACACCAGTTTCACTGCTCAACTGAAGCACCATGAAGGCAAGAACCTTGGGTGTCTTGTTCAGCACTGTTCACACCACCATAACTGGCACGTAGTAGGTGCTCAATTGCCATTTAGTGGATGGATGGATGGATTATGGATGGGTGGATCAATGGATGAGTAAATAAATGATGGATGGACGGATGGGTGGATGATTGATGGATGATAGATGAACAAATGGATGATGGATGGACAGATGATGAATGGATGGATGATGATGGATGGGTGGGGAGATAGATAGGTGATAGGTATATAGATGCTTGATGGATGAATGAATAGATGATGGATGGATGGGTGATGATGAATGGATAGATTATGATGGATGGGTGGGTAGATAGATAGGTGATAGGTATATAGATGCTTGATGGATGAATGAATAGATGATGGATGGATGGGTGATGATGAATGGATAGATTATGATGGATGGGTGGGTAGATAGATAGGTGATAGGTATATAGATGGATGATGGATGGATGATGGATGAATGAGTGGATGAATGAGTGGATGATGGATGAGTGATGGATGAATGAATAGATGATGGATGGATGGATGATGATGAATGGATAGATTATGATGGATGGGTGGGTAGATAGATAGGTGATAGGTATATAGATGGATGATGGATGGATGATGGATGAATGAGTGGATGATGGATGGATGGATGGATAGATGATGAATGGATGGGTGGGTAGATAGATGATGGGTATATGGAAGGATGATGGATGGATGGATGATGATGGATGGGTGGGTGGGTGGATAGATGATGGGTAGATGGATGGATGATAGGCAGATGGATGGGTGATGGATGAATGAGTGGATGAATGAGTAGATGATGGATGATGGATGGATGAATGAATAGATGATGGATGGGTGGGTGGGTAGACAGATGATGGGTATATGGATGGATGATGGATGGGTGGATGATGACAGGTGGCTGTGTAGACAGATGATGGGTATGTGGATGGATGATGGATGGGTGGATGATGACAGATGGCTGTGTAGACAGATGATGGGTATGTGGATGGATGATGGATGGATGAATGCGACAGGAGCTACACATCTAATACTGAGAGCTGGTTTAGGCTCCCAAAGATTACAGTAAACCTGCTCCCACATGACCAGCAGATCTTTACTCCACAGGAGGACAAAATCTCACACAGGATAAAGCCTTACTACATTCCAGGCACTTGACCGCCTGTTCTCGCTGCTTCTCACAGCCACGGCAACTGCTGTGGGCCTCGTGCTCTCAGCCTGTAATCAAGGACATGGCAGCTCAGAGAAGCTATTTTGCCACACAGTGGGTAGCCGAGTGGGTGCCACACTCAGACCTGCTTGGCCTGGGGCTGTGTGGTGCAAGGAGGATGGCCCCGGCAGGGACTGCCCTCATGAAACTGCTGAGGATTGTGGTGACGAGCTCTCGGCCCCTTCCCCGCTGAAAGCCATCGGTCACTTCGCCCAGAATAAAACTGCCGAGGATAACGGTGATACTAATGCTAATAGTAATGACAACAGCAGTCACCGCTGCCATCACCGGGCACTGCCCTGTGCCAGGCTCCCGCCAGTGCTCCACCCTCCCCATCTCATTTCCCTGGGAGCAGCTACTGCTCATCCCCATGTTGCAGATGAGGACACTGAGGCTCACGGAGGTGCAGTGACCTGCCCGAGGCCCCTCAGCCTCAGGCAGGACCCCAGGCATCTGACTCCAGGGCTCCCAGCCTCTGCCATGTCCCCTGTACAAGGAGCTTCTCTGACCCTCCCGTGCTCTTTGCCAGCTCCTCCCTCCACCTGCACGATATTGACTCAATCCTTCCTTTAAACTCCCTGGAATGGCTCCCTGTTTCCAATCTGCTTCACTCTGAGCACTAATGTCCATGAAATCAAGAGTTCAATGTGCTTAGGAGTATTTTTTCTGATACCCCTTAAAATAAACACATGCCTGGTAAAATATAAAATGTTTGTCCATGCACAACCATAGTCACCTCGTGTCCCCACTGAGCACATCCTGCTTCTTCAGAGGCTCCGGGCTGCTGCTGGGGAGGCCGGGAGGAGGTGAGAGAGGGGGCATCCAGGTGGGTGGATGCCCCGGGCCTCTCCCAGCCCAGCCCAGGCCAGCTCAGGACAGTCAGTTCCTCTTTCTCCTGGGGAGCCCCACCCTCGCCTGCTGTTCCCAGGTTGTGCCTCAGCAAAGGCAACACGATGGCAGCTGGAGGGGCCCGGCTGACCACAGGCCCCGAGAGG
>NW_007780002.1:0-896 GCF_000696425.1 Galeopterus variegatus
GGCTTTCTTTGGTGGTGACTTCAGTGATGCAGAGTATCACATTATGAAATGGTGGAGCAGAAAGAGAGAGAGAGAGAGAGAGAGAGAGAGAGAGAGAGAGAGCCTCATGCACTCTCCTTTTATTTTTTGTTAAAAAAATTTTTTTAACTTGCCATAATTTTTTATTAATTACAAAGATACCAAGTATCTAAAACATTATATTTACAAAGATTCTGGCAACAGTTATATGTAACAAGACACGGCATACCAGGCTTGCCACTCTTTGTGGTCTATGGTCTCAGTTTCAATATTAAGCTTTTTTGTTGTTGTTAAGTCAAAACCCTGCTTTTTTACATGCTAAATATCTTGGCAAGTTTACCATTAAACATAGTAATACTCAATATAGCAAGAGTAAGAAGTTATCAAAACCTAAACATTGCAGCCTCAATAAAAATAACTATCACTGGTTGCATAAAATTTTCCTGACTGGTTAAAATGTAACAGTATAAAACATGCATTTTAGAATCTGTAGCTATCAAGTTCAAAAAATACCAGTTCCTATTTGAAACAATTCCTCTTCAAAGCCAAAGTGTAATCAAAATTAATTCAAATGATATACACATTCTAATGCTAAAAAACATTCAGTATTACTGAAGTGGAGGTAAATCTCAAAGCTTTGGGGGATTTCTCATGCTGCTAAGGGCTGTTTCTCTGGTTCACTCAAAGCAGCATATGACAGAGTCCAAGGATGTCACTAAGCTCAATAAGGGCAAGACTGCAGGGACCCAGCTCTGACCTCTCCATGAAACACGGCTACTGTCTCCACAAAAATAGGATGTGTGAGCATGAAAGGCAGACTACTCTGCTAGCTGAAGAGATAGCAAACCCCGACCCCCAAAGTGCCTTTCCCCAGGTAG
>NW_007780002.1:2891-3124 GCF_000696425.1 Galeopterus variegatus
GATGAAGACTCAGATGATCAAGTTTACCTTCAGGATACATCTTTCTTTTTCTGCTGAGACCGTTAACATCCTTATCTTTATCAGTTGCATTCTTCGACTTCTTTTCCTTCCTTAAGCTGTCCTCACTGATTCAGTTTCCCACGTGGAGCTTGCAGAAGATTTATGTAAATCTTTCTTCTTTTTCTTTCTCCTTTTTCATTGTTTCTTATCCTCATCTTCAGAATCTGAAGAAC
>NW_007780003.1:0-973 GCF_000696425.1 Galeopterus variegatus
ATTTGTCTTCCTCAAGCAGCTGGAACCAGGCCCATCCCAACTTTCCTCACCAGCAGAGAAGAAACAACCTGGGGAAAGGTCAGTACCCTTCTTTCTGTCCCCACCCCAAAACCCCAGAAGCAGAGCCAGATTCACCCTGAGACTAATAAAGCTTAAGCTTCAAGGCCCCTCAGTTTACATGTCTTGTCCAAGGCCCTAGGAGGGACCTTAGCAAGGAGTTCACAAGATCACATGTCACTGAAAATTTGCAAAAGTAAGATTTTTTTTTGTATTCTTTTTCCTAAATAGGGTCCTCCAAATTGTATGAACCTCAGGCTCCACAAAACCTGGCTCTGCCCTCACTCTGGAGGCTTAACACAGACTTACTTTCAGGATGCCTTATGATAAACACATCTCTTCAGCTGTTAGGGGAACATTCTTTGTTAGAAGACAGTGTTAAGGCTCTTCCTTATTCAACTTGGAAACAAAAAGCTTAAAATGTAAATGACACCACAAACTGGCTAAAAATCTGGGCTAAGAAAATCTGCTAAAGTATAATCCCTCCATCATAAATGATGTGTAAATGAGTGCTATCAGATCCTATGCCTGATCTAACAAAGAGGAATCAGAGGAGCAGAAGACTGGTGGCTAGAGGAGGAGGTGGGAGTGGTTTAGAGGGACTGGTCCTGTTTACCTTCACTTATGCTGTGGAGGGAAAGCTTTTTCTGCACATCTGGCCTTTGCTGTATTAGTCAGGGTTCTCTAGTGAATCAGAACTAATAGGATGTGTGGATGGATGGATGGATGGATGAACAGACAGAGATTTTAAGGAACTGGCTTATGCAATTATGAGGGCTGGTAAGTCCAAAATCTGCAGCGCAGGTCAGCAGGCCAGGGAAGGTTTGCTATTACAGTCTTGAGCCTGAAGGCAGTCTGGAGGCAGAATTCCTTCTACCTCAGGGAACCTCAGTCTTTTCCCTTCAGGCCCTCAACT
>NW_007780003.1:2785-3124 GCF_000696425.1 Galeopterus variegatus
GGCCAGGACTTGACTAATAACTAACAGCTTCCCTAATTTTTGCCCTGCTTCCAACTTAAGAACAACCAGAAAAAGTCAAATGTGTACCCTAACCAACCACATACAATGCCTACTTCTAGGCACCCACCTATGGCTTCCCCAGGCCAACAGCCTCCAATCAGGACATACCCAAAGTCTTCCTCCTTTTCCACTACAAAGCTCTCCCACTCCTCCAAACACAAGTGATGGTGGCTGACTCCTTCGCTGTAGCAAGCTCAGAATAAATAGCCTTTGCTTGCTCTCATTTGGTTTGTCTTCATTTATTTCCACCAGTTCAATTCTTTTATTTATTCATCCAAG
>NW_007780004.1:0-1599 GCF_000696425.1 Galeopterus variegatus
TCTTATCTATTGATTTGGTTTTTCTCTTGGGTATTTTGTCACATTTTCCTGCTTTGTACATCTAGAAATTTTTTAATTTATGCCAAATATTGTTGATATATTTGGATTATTTTGTCTTAAAGAGTATTGGGTTTTGTTCTGGCAGGTAGTTAATTTACTGGTGGATTAGCTCAATCTTGTCATGCCTTGGTTTTAAGCTTTGTTAAGGTGGATCTAAAGTAGCTCTTATTCTAGGGCTACAGTAGCCTCATTCCCAGGGTGTGGCTTTTCTGGAGTCTCAGCTAAATTCTTGAGTGTTCAGTAATGTGTCTCCACTTTGGCTGGTCAGAATTTCAGTGTCTCCCAGCACTGTGCAACTTTTAGAATCTCCATTAAGCTCACAGCCCCCTAATAGCTTTTCTATGTTGGGCCCCATGTAGTCTTCCCTTGTGCATAACCTGCTTAGTATTTGGCCAAAAATTCATGGAAACTTCATGCCAATTTTAGAACCTACTTCTCTTCATTGTTCCCTCCTCTCTAGTACTCTGTCCTGTAGATTACAGATTACCCAACAACCCTGAATTTTGGTCTCTACTTTTTTCCACCCAATGATACCACAGCTGTCTGTGTGGACTCCACTTCCCCACACATCCCAGGCGGAAATTTTCCCAGAAAGAAGTCCTAGGTGAAGTTGGACCTGACTGTGTATGATCCATTTTGTCATAGATTTCAGCACTGCATTGCATACCATCTAAAGCCTGTTGTCCAAAGTCTAACCAAAGTAAAACTGCTGCTTT
Source organism: Galeopterus variegatus (assembly GCF_000696425.1). Classification (NCBI taxonomy): domain Eukaryota; kingdom Metazoa; phylum Chordata; class Mammalia; order Dermoptera; family Cynocephalidae; genus Galeopterus; species Galeopterus variegatus. The sequence continues at coordinate 777 of NW_007780004.1, forward strand.
ACTTACTTTATCTAATTTTGTAGTTGTATGTGGCATGCTGGTAAGTCTCATACCCATTACTCTGCCATGCAAGACCACTAAATCTCTTTCTAATTATGGAAATGTTATTTCTCAAAAGCCACCCCACACCCAACCCATTCACATGTAGTTCCCTCTCAGACTGGGGGTGGGGGAGGTCCCTAAGCATGTTCATATTCAGAACCCATTCACGTGTAGTTCCCTCTCAGACAGGGGGTGGGGGAGGTCCCTAAGCATGTTCATATTCAGTACCTAGACGTAATCAGGTTCTGTTGGCAAGGGAGAAGGGAACAATGGGTGTGGAGTGGCCCAACAATCCTGCCTCATCATGGTTCTCTAACTTTCCAGTTCCCAGCTCCAGTCTCCAGGAAGCCCAGCTCTGCTCTTGTGTCAGTCTTCAGGGGTTTGTATAATCTTCTGCACTGGGTTGAATTGTGTCCCCCCAAAATTCACATTGTGAATGTGATCTTATTTGGAAAAAGAGTCTTTGCAATTGTAGTCAGGTTAAAATGAGGACATTAGGGTGGGCCCTAATCCAATGATTAGGTTGTTATAAGAAGAGGGAAATTTGGAAACAGAAACTTACACAGAGGGGAGATGAAGTCAGATACAGGGAAGGTGGCTTTGCAAGTTTGAGATTTAATGCCTGCCCTGCTGGATTTTGGACTTGTTTAGGACCTGTTAATCCTTTCTTTTGGCCTATTACTACATTTTGGAAAGGGAATATGTACCCTATGTTTGCCCAGCCATTGTGTCTTGGGAGTAGATAACTTGTTTTGATTTCACAGATGGGACTTGGGACTTT
>NW_007780004.1:2410-3124 GCF_000696425.1 Galeopterus variegatus
AAGAGGCGATTAGATTGTAGGACCATGCCACAGTGAATGAATTAATAATGGTGGTCAAGTGTGTGGTTCTGAGGGCTTTAAAAGGAGAGCTTGTGAGAGCCTCTCTATCTCTGGTTCACCATTTTCTGCTCTGTGAGACCCCTGCATTGCTGTAAAGCCACCAAAAAGAAGACCCTCACCAGATGTATTCCCTGGACTTTGGACTTCCCAGCCTCCAAAGCTGTAAGCAATAAATTTCACTTCCTTACAAAGTACCCAGTTCCAAGTATTTTGTTTGTTATAAGCAAGAGAAACAGACTAATACAGTGGCCATGTGAAGGCAGAGGCAGAGATTGGGGTGAAGTTTCTACAAGCCCATGAATGCCAAGAATTTCAAGCAATCACCAGAATCTAGGAGAGAACATGGCACAGATTCTTCCTTGGAGAATCCTGAAGGAACCAACCCTGCTGACACCTTGATATAGGACTTCTGGCCTCCAGAACTGTGAGAGAATAAATTTCTGTTGTTTTAAGCCACCTACAGTTTGTAGTGCTTTGTTAGAGACATCTTAGGAAATTAATGTACCTTCATCGAGTAACAGGCCATTTCTTTTTTTTTTTTTTTTTTTCCTTTTTTTTGTCTTTTTTCGTGTCCGGCAACGGATTGCAACCCTCAGTGTCGCGCCCATACCGGACCGGACCGGCAACGGGATCGCAACCCTCGGTGTTGCGCCC
>NW_007780005.1:0-809 GCF_000696425.1 Galeopterus variegatus
CCAAATAAACCTCTCTTCTTTATAAATTACCCAGTCTCAGGTATTCTGTTATAGCAGCACAAATGGACTAAAACAACACTTAGGTCTGCTTTCCCCTCTGCTGGTCCTCATTCTCCTTCCCACATTGCTCGGTCCAGAGAGGCAGGTTTTCCCTGTCTCTCCAGCATGTCTTCCTCCTCACCTAAGGCTGCAACCTCATGTCTTAGCTCTCATGGCAAAATGGGGCATCCTCTTCACAGATAGAAACATCTCAATAATCTAAATTCCACAAATATAGTAGTGGCTCTTCAGCTGCAAATGTACTTGACACTAGGGATTATTGAGGACAAAAATACTTGATTTGATATCTCAAAATATATTCCCATTACATTTAGTTTCCCTCTGCAATTCCTGTGCCTCCTAGCCAGCTCCCTGAACACCCACCCACAAAATTCCCCCAGTCATGCACACAGAACAGACATGCACACAGAACAGACATGCACACAGAACAAACACATGCACATAGAACAGACATGCACACAAAACAGACACATGCACACAGAACAGACATGCACACAAAACAGACACATGCACACAGAACAGTCATGCACACGGAACAGATATGCACACAGAACAGACATGCACATGGAACAGACATGCACACAGAACAAAAACATGCACACAGAACAGACATGCACACAGAACAGACACATGCACACAGAACAGACATGCACACAGAATAGACATGCACATAGAACAGACATGCACACAGAACAGACACATGCACACAGAACAGACACATGCACACAGAATAGACATGCACATAGAAC
>NW_007780005.1:1781-3124 GCF_000696425.1 Galeopterus variegatus
ACATGCACACAGAACAGACACATGCACACAGAAAAGACATGCACACAGAACAGACATGCACACAGAACAGACACATGCACGCAGAACAGACACATGCACACAGAACACACATGCACACAGAACAGACATGCACACAGAACAGACATGCGCAGAACAGACACATGCACGCAGAACAGACACATGCACGCAGAACAGACATGCACATAGAACAGACATGCACACAGAACAGACACATTCACGCAGAACAGACACATGCACACAGAACAGTCATACACACAGAACAGACATGCACACGGAACAGACATGCACACAGAACAGACACATGCACACAGAACAGTCATACACACAGAACAGACATGCACACGGAACAGACATGCACACAGAACAGACACATGCACACAGAACAGACATGCACACAGAACAGACATGCACATAGAACAGACATGCACACAGAACAGACACATGCACACAGAACAGACATGCACATAGAACAGACATGCACACAGAACAGACACATGCACACAGAACAGTCATGCACACAGAACAGGCACATGCACGCAGAACAGACACATGCACACAGAACAGTCATACACACAGAACAGACATGCACATGGAACAGACATGCACACAGAACAGACATGCACACGGAACAGACATGCACATGGAACAGACATGCACACAGAACAGACACATGCACACAGAACAGACATGCACATAGAACAGAGACACATGCACACAGAACAGACACACAAACACATGCACACCGAACAGACATGCACACAGAACAAACACATGCACACAGAACAGACATGCACACAGAACAAACACATGCACACAGAACAGACATGCACACAGAACAGACATGCACACAGAACAGACACATGCACGCAAAACAGACACATGCACACAGAACAGACACATGCACACAGAACAGACATGCACATAGAACAGACACGCACGCAGAACAGACACATGCACACAGAACAGACATGCACATAGAACAGACATGCACACAGAACAGACACATGCACGCAGAACAGACACATGCACACAGAACAGTCATACACACAGAACAGACATGCACTCGGAACAGACACATGCACACAGAACAGACATGCACACAGAACAGACATGCACACGGAACAGACATGCACACAGAACAGACACATGCACACGGAACAGACATGCACACAGAACAGTCATGCACACGGAACAGACATGCACACAGAACAGACATGCACATGGAACAGACATGTACACAGAACAGACACATGCACACGGAACAGTCATGCACACAGAACAGACATGCACACAGAACAGACATGTACACAGAACAGACACAT
>NW_007780006.1:0-1531 GCF_000696425.1 Galeopterus variegatus
CTAAGTCACACAGCCAGGAATGAGCTAAGATGGCATTTGAACCCAGTGCTACCCAACTCCCATGCTTAAGTGCTCCCCCCTTCATGCTCTCTCGACCCAGTTTATCTCTAACACTATACTTCACTGGATTCTCTTGTCTTTGCCCACAGAAGATAATAATGTGCAGATTTCAATACATTTCCCCTCCACATCAATCTTTTGCTGAATTTATTGAGTTTCTCACACTGCGATACCCTGGGGCCTTACCTGTGTGTGGAACCAATTCAGAAGGAAATTAGTCTAGTTTGTATTAAGACCTCTAAAAAATCTAAGCAAGTCTTTCAACTGTTTTGCTATACAGACACAGCCCCATTCTACTCCTCTGTTTCCTCCTTATAAAATTTGGCATTTAATAATGACCCTGTTTACACAGTTTATAAGTGTTTTTATGTTATATCTGCACAATGCAAAGAAGCACGGACATCATTTCTCTGGACTTCGCGTTTGTTTAGTGGTGATGCAGGGTGGGACCCCTAAGGTATCTTTCTGTTCAGAGATCCAGTGATCTAGGAGGACATTTGTACCATCAATGCGCAACTGCAAGGATGCTATAGCATTTAAATTGGCCACAAGAGGGCTCCATTTCTTTTTCCCAAATGTCCATAGCAATAATAGATTTGGGGGCCACAGATGTGAAATGCTATTCTGGACACAGTAATTAAACCACATTTAGTGCAATTTACCAAAAATAAGTGAAATGGTTTGTTTGGTGGAATTATAAATTCTATCATTTCTTTAACCTTCAAATACGAAGAGGAAAACCTTTTAATAAAATAAAATTGTTTTCCATCAGGCATTTACATAAATTTCTCCCATTCCTTTTTGGATGATGGCATTTGAAAAACAGTAATTTCATGTTAAAATTATTTTTAAAAATTCCCCTTCCATTTTTTTCTTTTTCTTTCTTTCCCCCCCCCCCCCTTTTTTTTTTGCAATTGAGCTTTCTAATAAATATTTCTGAAAAAGTGATAGTAATTGAGATGTCAAATGATCTGGAACATCCTTTCTAAGGCAGCATCAGCATCCAGTCAAGAAAACAAAAACCACATTTGCTGTTCAGCAGAGGGCATTTAATTTGGAGGATCAATCACACAGTAATGGGAGGGCTGAAGCGACAAAGAGACTACTGAAGTAACCAGTATCGTAACTGCTGGAAGCAGCGACTACCTATAGGGTTGAGGAAACAAAGGAAAGGAGGGTGGGATTATCAAAACCTAAATGTTCAGGGAAAGGACTTTGCCTGGCTGTGCTGGTACCTCTGGGAGGATACAAAGAGGGTGGTTCTGTCAATGCTGAAAGTACATGGGCACCGTCAATGCCAGGGTGAAGTGTCCCTGCTGAGGCACTGTGGGCAGGAGCACAGCTCTCCACCCCAGGCCTTTGGATTATCCTCTAGTGCCAACTGCCCAAAGAGAGATCTATAGGTGGCCTCAGCTTCCCTAAGCGGAATATAGAAAGGTAGCTTTGGAGCTTAATTATGGCTTAATAATTA
>NW_007780006.1:2542-3124 GCF_000696425.1 Galeopterus variegatus
CCAGAGAATCCTTCCGGTTCCAGACATAGTTCTCGTGTAGTAGAAACCTGACTTTTTCTTTTCTTTTTTTAGTAATCAGGACCAACAAGCCTGGTCACCCCCCTTTCTACTTGCTAGTTCACTGGGATTGGAAGTCCCAGCTGACTGCCTGGAAGTCTCAACCTCCAAATCAGTGGAGCTGTTTTTGTGTCACATGGTGGAAGCGTGTCATTTCTCTATTATGAAAGTAGACCTCCAAACCAGAAGAGCCCCAAGTTTCAGGAACAGAAAGCAAACTTTCTGCAGTGACATTAGGTGTGATAGTGAGAGAAGCCACTCCCACTTCCTCCCTTGGTTCCTGGACCCATGTGTTCTTTCTGTGGGAGAAACAGGACCCCATATTGGTCACTGATCCAAAACACAAGTGGCATCCTATTAAGACAGAATCTTGACATTTACTGTATTCTCCCAAATTGTACTATAATTGAGGTTTCCATAGGCGATTCCGATTTCTATAAGGCCAGCTGCTCTTGGGTGATGGGATATGTGGTGGTGAAACCAGTGAATTCCATGGACATGAGCCCAATGTCACAATTTTTTTTT
>NW_007780007.1:0-530 GCF_000696425.1 Galeopterus variegatus
GGAAGGAAGGAAGGAAGGAAGGAAGGAAGGAAGGAAGGAAGGAAGGAAGGAAGGGAGGGACTATAAAAATACATGGAGCTTTCAGGAGGAGAGAACAAACCTATAGTTATTAGAGGTTGGAAAGGGGGAGGAGGGGACAGAAGGAGTAATTGGGTAGGGGACACAAAATTAATTACACTTTGTAATGATGAACATGCTTATAATATGGATTTGATCATCACATACTGTACACAAATACAGTCAGTTCCGTACCCCATAAATATGTGTAAAGATAATACAAATAAACACACACACACACACACACGTATATATTTAGAGATTTAAAACCTGCTTCTCCCTGACTTTGGATCACAGGTGTGGTCAGAATGAAGAATTCAGACTAAATAAAAGCAACAAAAGGGAGGATTTATAGCAGAACACTCGACTTAACATACAAACAAGGGAAGGGCGTAGAGCACTCGCTTATAATCCTCAGAAAACAGACGAAATGAGGAGGAGAAAATTGGTGGAAGTTAAAGATGAAATTATTA
>NW_007780007.1:2559-3123 GCF_000696425.1 Galeopterus variegatus
ACTTTAGCGTGGGGACTTTCTTCATTTGGACATTGATTTTATTTTTATAGTAGGTCTACTTGTTTATTCTTCTTCATAGAGACAGATTGCATAGAAGAATTTGTATCAGTTACCTATTACCATATAGCAAACTATGTAAAACATAATAGATTTATTCAGCTCTCGATTCTGCTGGTCAGCAGCTCAGGCCTGGCTCGGCTGGGCAGCTCTTCTGTGGTCAGCACAGGTCGGCAGGTGTCTCTGCACCTGGGTGTGCTGGTCAGGATCCAGAGCCGGACGGGAGGGGCCACCTCTCTGTCATCCTCCCACAGGCCGCCCAGGCCCACGTGCAGGCTGGTCTCAAGTTTCCTAGAGGAACAGGAGAGGGCACCGCACTTTTCCAAGCCCCCTATTTGCTACTGTCCCAGGGGCCAAAGCAAGGCACATGGCCAGGGCATCATCAGTGTGGGAGGGACTCAGCACCAGGGGAGTTACAGCAAGGGGCAAACAGACTGGGGCCATCACCACAGCAGTCCACGCAGAGCCCAGGCAGACTGGAAAGAGCAGGAGAGAGCCCTGGCCTTG
>NW_007780008.1:0-727 GCF_000696425.1 Galeopterus variegatus
GCTTTATTTGTAATCGCCCCAAACTGGAAATAACCCAAATGTTCTTCAAAAGTGAATGGATAAAGAAATCGTGGTATATCTGTGCAATGGAACAGTATTCAGGAAAAAAAAAAAGAAAAAGGAATGAACTAATTTACACAATGGGTAAATCTTAAAATAATTACGCTGACTAAAAGAAGCCAGACAAAGAATACATACTGTATTATTCCATTTATATACAATTCTAGAAAATAAAAACAAATTTTCGTAGACAAAATGCAGATCAGTGCTTGCCTGGGGACAGATTGAAAGGAGGATGAGCTACAAAGAGGCGTGAGGAAACTTCTGAGGGCGCGGGAAATGTTCAGCATCTGGTTTGTGGAGATGACTTTATAGATGTATATGTATATATACCAAAACTTATTAAATGCTGCACCTTAAATATACACAGTTTATTATAAAATATGCATGAAATTATGCCTCAAAGTTGTGAAAATGGAGGAGGAGAAACAACAGATACTGGCATGGGCCAACAGCAGGTACCTTGTCACCCCTTCTTCATTCCCAGAAGTGTGTTGCGTTCCTTGGTCAGCCAAAGTGACCACCCCAGATTCGGCCCTGTGGGAGGATCTTCCTTGTCCATTGTCCACCATTGTCCTCATGGTTCCTGTCTTAGTCCATTTTCTGATGCTGTAACAGAATACCAAAGACTGGGGAATTTATGAAGAAAAGTTTATTTGGCTCACAG
>NW_007780008.1:2520-3123 GCF_000696425.1 Galeopterus variegatus
TATAAAATCATCAGAAAGGATTGCACATGTGCACAAAATGGTGTAAACAAGAATGTCCCTAGCAGCATTGTTTGTGATAGCTCGAACTGGAAACAACCCAAATGTCCATCAACAACAGCATGGTTAAATACAGCGTGAGATCGTTAAAAAAATGGATATACACGGCATGGAAAATGAATGAATTACACTTATATGCATAATGTGGATGAATCTCATAAACATAATCTTGAGCAAAACAAGCCCGATACAAAATAGTGGCTGCCTTTGGGCAGGATTAGAGAGGTAGTAAGTAGAAGTAGACATAAGGGTTTTCTGGGGTGCTGGTAATGTTCTATTTTCTGAACTGTTTTATGATTTTAAAGTAGAAAACAATGATTTTCAAAAATTATGGTCATAACATGTACTACTTTGCACTGACAACCCCCCCCCCACCCCGCCCCGGTATATATCTCTAAAAGATAAGGGCTCTTTTTAAAAACACACAAAAAATACCATTATGACACCTTAAAAAATTATTATTACCATCAAACATGTAGTCATTGTTCAAATTCCAGTTATCGCATACATGTCAAAATGTTTTTTACAGTTTTTTAAAAATTAGGG
>NW_007780009.1:0-728 GCF_000696425.1 Galeopterus variegatus
CACTACATCTTCAAAATCCAGTGTGCGTTTTGGACTTATGGCACATCTTGATTTGAACTAGCACTCAGTAGCCAGATGTGACTGGTGGCTAACATGCTGGACAGCATAGCTCAAGATGATAAATGCCAGTCTAGTTTTAGACTATAGATGTCAGTGTCTTAGAAAATACCTCCATTCCTAGTGCTATGATTTGAATGTCCCCTCCAAAGCTCATGTTGGAACTTAATTCCCAATATGATATTTTAAAAGTGGGGCATTTAAGAAATGATTAGATCATTATGACTGTATTAATCCATTCATGGATTAATGGATTAATGGTTTAATGGGTTACCAGGGAATACACTGGGGACTGTATAAGGAGAGGAAGAAAGCATGTGGAAATGCTTTTGCTCAGCCCTCACTGTATAATACCATTACATACCCTTACAGGGTACTCTGTAGAGAATCCCCACCAAGAAGACTCTTACCAGATGCACCCCTCCACTTTTGACTTCCCAGTCTCCAAAGCTGTAAGAAATAAATTTCATCTTCTTATGAATTACTAGTTTCAGATATTCTGTTATCAGCAACAGAAAAATAAATTAATTCACCTAGCTTCAATTTAGATCTACCTTTCAAATGTGTGTGTGGTGCTAAGATTTGACGTTCACTAACTTCTCAAGCAGCCGTGGTCACCCAAGTGCCGATGTGTATGTGAACAGGGAGGCGTGGTGTCAAGGCTAAGGGAT
>NW_007780009.1:2321-3123 GCF_000696425.1 Galeopterus variegatus
GTTTTAAGAAAGTAAAATAGAAGTCTGTAAATAGACATTAAAAGGAAAAATTCATAAAGACTGTATTTTTAAAATCATTATAATAAAGAAAATCATACATATAATTCTATATGCTAAATTTATTGAGTTTTTATATGACAAGTACTGTTCTAAGTATGTATATCCAAAAGCATATTTAATATTTATAGTGTCCTAGTGAATTTTATTCCCATTTTCACAGATGAGGAAACTGAGTTGCAGAGAAGTTTTTTAGAAAGAAAGTAGCAGAACCAGAATTTGATCAAAAGGCATGTTTTCAGAAGTGACTTTCTAAACAGTTATATCATTATCACCTCTCATCAGGTATATAAATCTTAATAGAATGACAAGAACAGGGAACTATGGTACAGGCATTTTTTTATTAGGGTGCTAGGATTGATTACTAGGATTAATTCTAGTATCCAAATTATAGTAAAATGACAGACAGTGTTAGCCATCCCTCACAATAAACAATCATCCAAAACTCAGTTTTTAGCCAGGGACAAGTTTGCTTGGAATGAAGAATGTATTTCCCATCATCCTGAAACCTAGATGGGCCATGTGACCTATTTCTGACCAGTGTGATGTAAACATAATTCTTTTTAATCTTCAGAATTGTGCCTGTAAAGAAAAACATGACCCCGTCATACATGACCCTTCCCCTTTCCCCTTTCCCTATGTGTAGACTTAATACACAGTGGTGAGTTGTCTTATAAGAAACACTGAAGTCAGGTCATCCCCGGAGGGATGTTATTCCGCCAGAGGGATATAGAAAAATTCATGT
>NW_007780010.1:0-3123 GCF_000696425.1 Galeopterus variegatus
AGCCACTCAGGAATGAGAGTGTAGACTTGGAATGCAAACATTTGGATTCTAGGCCTGTTTAAATGTGAGCTGTGAGGTTATGGCCAAGTCTTCATTTTCTCTTCTATAAGTTGGGTGTGGTAGGCAGTAGAAAGGCCCCCAGAGATGTCCATATCCAAATCTCTGGAACCTGTGAATATATGACCTCACGTGGCTAAAGGGACCCTTGAGAGATGTGATTAAGTTAAGGATCTTGAGATGGGGAGATTATCCCAGGTTATTGGAGTGGGCTCAGTGTTATCACAAGGGCCCTTATAAGAGGGAGGCAGGAGAGTAGATTTAGAGAAGGAGATGTGATGACCAAAGAAGAGGGGTGTGTGTGTTGGGGGGTGCGTGTGTGTGTGAGAGAGAGAGAGAGAGAGAGAGAGAGAGAGAGAGAGAGAGAGAGAGAGAGAGAGAGAGAGAGAGAGAGAGAGAGAGAGAGAGAGAGAGAGAGAGAGAGAGAGAGAGAGAGAGAGAGAGAGAGAGAGAGAGAGATAAAGATGCTGTACTGCTGGCTTTGAAGATGGAAGAAGAGGCCACAAGTCAAGGAATAAAGGCAGCTTCTAGAAGCTGGAAAAGACAGTGAATGATTTCTCCCCTGGAGCCTTCTGAAGGAACACAGTCCTGCAAGCACTTTGATTTAGCCCACGGAGACACATTTTGGACTTCAGACTTCTGGAACTGAAGAATAATAAATGAGTATTATTTTAAGACACCAAGTTTTTGTAACTTGTTACAGCAGCCATAGAAAATGAACGCACTGGGTTAGATGATAGCTCCCAGCTTTCGTTAGTTGTGAGTAATGCAGGAGGCAATGCCCATGGGAGTGACTTACAAACAGTAAATCAAAGCTATGCTAATATCAGCGACCATCGTTTCAGATGCCAAGGAGTTTGAGTTCAGTGGTGGAACATCAGGCGTCAGTAGCAGGCAACGTGTATTTTAATGGGCAGCTCCTTTAATGTTGAGGTGACCAGTGCAGACGATGTTGTCAGTGCCTCACCATATCCCTGCCAATGTCCACTGCTAGGCCCTCATCTCTGTGCTTGAGGGGTATTTGTCACAGGAACTGTGACAGGCTGTTCAGTGCACAAGGCAGAAGTGCCAGGGTGTTAGCACTCCAGTGGAGTAGGCTCAGTCTTCCCTATCAGCGTCAGTGCATAAATACCCCAGCTCCTCTGCCTCTCAGGTGGGATATTTGTGAGCGTATGATTTGTACCATTTCCCAGAATTTCTTGGAAGGATTAAGCCCCCATCCCATGCCCACCCAAGTGCTGCTAGAGCCACCCACTCTGTTGATAATGCACCATGTCTTCTCTTCCCCCTGAATCATTTCTTTATTCCAATACATGTGTTTCCTGCACTTTCCAAAGAAATTAGTTGCCCTCAAACCCTTGTTTCAGAGCCTGCCTCTAAGAGAATCCAAATGAAGTCACCCTAAAATCTCACCACATAGGCTGCTGTTGATGCTGTCCTGCACCAGTGGGGTCTTGCTTTTGTTTCAAAGTCTAATCTGAGTGAGAGGCAACATGGTGCAGAAGAAAGACCACAAGGGGCAAGGAGCTGGGTCATGGACTGAGCCTCTAGGCTTCATCCCCATCTGGCTGTGACATTGTGGGCTTCTTGCTTAGCCTCTTTGGACCACAGTGTTCACATTGAGGCACTCTCCACCAGAGGAGTGACCTAGAATTGGTGAGTTCTGAGCAACAGAAGGGAGTGTCCAGTGAGTCTTTGGTAAGGTGAGACAAGTCTCTCTCCTCTTAGGTGGCAGCTCTGAGACAACCCATCACAGGAACTGAGCTCTGGGCATGGACACAAGACAACGGGTGTTGAGGAAAGACTCTGGAGGGGAAATGCCAGAGTGAAGGTGGTCAGGGTCTGGGAAGCAAACCAGCCATCCCCCTGCCCCGTCTTCCACCTCTCTACCATGGACAGATTCAGCTGTGAGGCACACTGGGTCCTCAGCCCAGCTGCTGTTGGGGAGTGAGAGGAAGCAAGTCAGACACTGGGGCCAACAGGACAGAGGACGAAGCAGGGAATTGGGAACTGGGAGGGCAGAGAAATGTGCAAACGGATGTGCTGGAGAAGGGAGAAGCACAAATTAAACAAGTGAGCAAACAAATCAATTGGTAATGGCCTATGAATAAGAATGGGTGTGGAGCTTTTTGGAGGAAGTTAAGTTGGAACTACAACGTGAAGGCTGAGGAAGGCCGTCCACACAAAAACTAGTGGAAACATGCTGGAGCAGAGGGAGCCAGCTGGTGGCCCCGTGGAGATGAAGCCATGATCTTTCCCACCCTGCTGAGGAAGCTGCTCCTGAGGCAGACAGGCAGAGGAATCCTCCAGTCACAAAAGTAGGGAGGGAGGGAGGGAAGGAAGGAAGGAAGGAAACTAACATTTCCTGGGCCCTTGCTTTGTATTTGCTGCTTAGAGACACATTGTTTCTTCACCAGGAGGAGATACACTGTACATGCACCATGATTCAGGACCTGGGTGAGAATTTGCCAGTGTGTTAAACCAGCAAGCTAAGCTGGGATGCTAGGGCTAGCAGAGCTGATAGGCATTGGAACCCAAATTCATCTTTGGTTCCACGTGACTCTACGGGCTGTGTTCTCACTCTCCCTTGCACTTCCTTTAGAATGTGAAATGGGGACAGAACGCAGTTACAAAGGTTTGGCACCTCCTATCTAATAACACCGTGAGGCTCATTAGCAGCTTCTTCGTCACAGGCTTTGTCACGCATTCTACCCATTTCTTCATAAGGGTCCCAGATTTCTTGCCCACAGCCTGCTCTCCCGTTACTATCTTCTCTCATCTCTGAGAGCTGCTTCCTCTTTGGTCCTCAGGAGTCAGAAGGGGGTAGAAGGGGATGAAGATGTGTAATGGAATGTGACAGAGACAATTATAACCTTTCCCTCCTGAGAGCCCACTATGAGCCACTTTAAGTATATATTTTCACTGAACCCTCAAAGAATCTGGGCAGGGAATTATTAACCCCATGCATTAGCTTTACCTCCTCTGCACACACGTAGCAGAAATAAAGTCAACATCACTCAGCATCCGGGAAATGCAAATCAAAACCACACTGAGATACCATCTCAC
>NW_007780011.1:0-1389 GCF_000696425.1 Galeopterus variegatus
GGCCAGTCTCAAAAAGGACAAAAAAAATAAAATAAAAATAAAATAAAATAAAAAATATTGTATAAAATTACCTTCAGGCTATGTGTATAAGGTGTATATGAAACATAAATGAATTTCATGTTTAGACGTGTGTCCCATTCCCAAGATTTCTCATTATGTATATTCAGGTATTCCAAAATCTGAAAAAAACCCGCAATCTGAAATGCTTCTGGTCCCAAGTACTTGGGATAAGGGATAATCAATCTGTATTGTTTTAAATTAAGGCTCAGGATGCCTCCATAAATTTACAGCCTGTCTGATTTATTTTTACCTGCAATGGCTGTTCAGGTCCTTAGAAGTTTTTTCTATTAAGCTTTAGTCTTTTTCTTATTGATTTTGGATCTCTTACATATTACGTATGTTGATACTTCTCTTGAAGTACTTTACACTTGGATTCTTATATATTTATTAACTTTGTTAATTGTCTTCTGCCACTTAGAAAACTAAATTACACATAGTCACTATAAAAGAGTTTCCTAGCTTTTGGCTTTGCTTTCTTCACAGTTTGTGATATACTGAAAGACTTGCTAAGGTAACTAACAGTCTCCACCATCTCCCAAACCACCGGTCCTTTCAAGAGTTCTGCAAGGGTAGACGATGCCCTGGAGGTAACCAGGTGCCTTTCCTCTGCTCCAGAGGATATGTGGCCCTACCCTAAATGTTTTTCCACATGTCATCAGTGCATAAGTTGGGGTTTTGGTTTGATTAGGAAAATTAAAACCACTTTGGGTGTTACAACTAGGGAGGAATTTCATACAGAGTCTGAGACGCTTACACAGCTATTGGACAGGCTGGGGTGTGTGGGTCAGTAAAGTCACTGCCTGCAGATCAGGGAATCTGGAAGTTTGGGGATCACAGGACTTGATCTCAGCTGCCCAAAGCACCAAAGGGGTGATTGTCAAGAGAATATTTGAGAACTGCTGGCAGGATATCACATCTGTGACCATTGATGACCACGTGCCTGCCTGCAGCTGTCACCAGAAAATAATAACTTCTCTTTCTCCCTCTTCCCAAATCTCTCGTGAGCCTCTCTTTCATCCAGAATCCTGCTTGTAAGAGAGTCTGGGAAATGTATTCTCCAGGCTTTCAGCCCTTGCCATACAGAGGAGAGCTTAGAAGGGCAGAAACAGTGCTGACTATTGACTCATATTACCTGGAGGCTGTTTTCAGTAAAGGTCAATCAGATCAAATCAAAAACATCCTCCATGCATCGGAGGTTTATTGAACACCAGGATGTCATAGATAGTACTAAGCTCTGCATTGGATTATTTAGTATGAAAGACTCTTGCTCAGAAAAGGACAGTGAGAAATTAGGGAAAGGTCATCTTCACAATCAACACAAATGTATTT
>NW_007780011.1:1992-3123 GCF_000696425.1 Galeopterus variegatus
TACCTGGAGGCTGTTTTCAGTAAAGGTCAATCAGATCAAATCAAAAACATCCTCCATGCATTGGAGGTTTATTGAACACCAGGATGTCATAGATAGTACTAAGCTCTGCATTGGATTATTTAGTATGAAAGACTCTTGTTCAGAAAAGGACAGTGAGAAATTAGGGAAAGGTCATCTTCACAATCAACACAAATGTATTTGTCATATTTATTTGAAATTTTATAAAATTACAGTGTTAGACTGAAAGTCAGAGAATTTGTTGAAATAAAACAGAATTTTATTATTAAAATTTTTTTTCTTTATTTTTATAACAGTTTTAGTTTTACAGAGAAATCCTACCCCCGCCCAGATATACAGTTTCTCCTATTATTGACATTTTGCACTAGTGTGGTACATTTTTTACAATTATGGATCAATATTGATATGTTATTATTGATTTTATATTAAGATTTCCTCTTTGTATTGTATAGTCCTATGGGTTTTTGCCTATTGCATAATGTCATGTATTCACCATTGCAATATCGTATAGAACAGTTTTGCTGCCTTAAAAATCCTCTGCGTTCCACCTATTCATTCCTCCCTCCCCTCTCTCATCCCCTGAAATCCTGGAAATCATTGATTTTCTTCTCTTTATCTCAAACATTTATCATTTGTATTGGAAACCTTGAAAATCCTCTCCTATCTAATTGAAACTATACAATTAATTGTTAATTATAGTCTCCCTGCAGTCCTATATAGAACACTAGATATTATTCATCCTATCTAGCTGTACTTTTGTATCTGTTAACCAGTTATAAAACAGAACTTTCAAAAGGTGATTTATTGACTTTGAAGATCAATGGAAGGATGATTCACCCAGATCAAAACTCATCACAGTAAATAGAGACCTGGAACAGTGGAATTCTCTCTGTTATGATCCTTGGACTAGGTATGGAATTAATGAAGTCTGTTCATTTGGACTCTTGGTGCAGAGGAAATGTGTGGCTGAAAAATATCCCACAGTTCACAAGTCCAACCAGATTACTACACAGTTCAACCTATAATAGCAGAAAAGATGCTCAGGAACCACACAGACAAGGTTATATTATTTTATTCAGCCAAGCAAGGCCCAGCTTGCAACTGTCTTCATTT
>NW_007780012.1:0-270 GCF_000696425.1 Galeopterus variegatus
CCGAACCCTTGGCGGGAGCGACGCCGCGCTTCCCAAGCAGTGCACTGTAGCAGTGCGCCACAGGGCCGGCCCCACTAGCAAGTTACTTTAAACAGTTGCAAACATTCCTGTTCAAAGAGAGCTGTCCTATGTTCAGATTAATTACCTTATTAATTAATTACCAAATAACATTGGTGGCCAATCTTATAAAATCAATGCATCTTGGAATTGGATGTTACTAAGAACAGTATTTCCAAAACTTGTTTGTGCATCAGAGCCCTTAAGATAACA
>NW_007780012.1:1910-3123 GCF_000696425.1 Galeopterus variegatus
GTAAGGTATATTGAGTATGAGGCAGGTAGTATCTCAATAATATTACCTTTTTTTTTTTTTTCCATCACAGGCATTGGGCAGCCCATTCATTTTGAAGGCCTTACATAATTTTTATTTAGATCTTGTTTTTAGTAAAAATTTGCCTTAGCATTTTTCCATTCATTTTCTGCAGGGGGAAAAGTGTTCTCTCTCAGGCACAGAAAAAGCCCTTCACTTCCTTCTTTTGTATGAGGTAAATAGGGTTGCTTACAAACTCTCAGAGGACTTTGCGGTGTGCTTTTGCACCCTAGTATAAATGTGGGGTCGGGGTAGTGAAGATTCAGGGTGAGCATGTTGATTTCACATTATTTATAGATAATGCCATTTTAGGCTTTCGAGTTATAGGGCAGATTGAGTCCATAGAACATAATAGAGGCTGAGTTTATGAGGTAACAAAATATCCAGTGGGAATGAAAAATATATTTCAAAGTCATTCAACCAGGTGTGGGAGCTAAAAAAAAAAAAAAAAAGTTGACCTTTTAGAAGTAGAGAGAATTGTGATTACTAGAGGCTTGGAAGGGGAGGAGGAGGGAGGATAAAGAGAGGTTGGTTCATGGACACAAGATTACAGCTAGAGAGGAAAAATAGTTATAGTGGTGTACAGTACTGTTAGGCATCTGCAATTAACAATAACTTATTGTATGTTCCCAAGTGGCTAGAAGAGAGGAGCTCAAATATTCTCATCACAAATAAATGACAAATTTTTCAATGATGAATATGCTAATTACACTGATTTGACCATCACACATTGTATACGTGTATCCAAACTTAACTCTGTACCCCATAAACATGTATAATCAATATGTCTCCATTAAAAAATAAAAATTAAAAAAGGCTGGCTGATTAGCTCAGTTGTTAAGGATGCCACCTTGTAACATCAAGGTCAAGGGTTCAGATCCCTATACTGGCTAGCTGCCCCCCTCCCCCCAAAAAAATTAGGATAAAGAAAAACAAAAAAACCCTCAAACCATTTTACTTTAGATTAGTTGCTAGGATCCTTAAAACTACCCTGAGAGGAGACGAATGCACAGAGAAGTTCTGTGATCAGCACAGGTCAGCTCATACGTGTTAGAGACAGGGTTGGATTCCAGTGCATCTGGTTTCAGAGCCAATGTTCTTGACCCAGGGATACATCTGGGCTCCACTCACAGATGACTGAGCAGAGGATACATAT
>NW_007780013.1:0-227 GCF_000696425.1 Galeopterus variegatus
TTCAGATATCTCTTTTGGGGACAGCTGGCTGATGTGGGGATGATATATCATTTTTACTGTTAGAGAGGCCATTGACATTATGAACCTTCAACAACATGATTTTTGTAGCAATCCTATAGCAGAGTGTAGCAAGAAGAGCGGAGGGAAATAGGACACAAAGGGCCCGAAATGGAAAGTTTGACAAACGGTTATTTTTGCAATAAGCTAGGTATTATAGTCTCTCCATA
>NW_007780013.1:2425-3123 GCF_000696425.1 Galeopterus variegatus
GACTTTTGGGCGATACTCAGTACAGAACAAGAAAAAGGCCGAAGGAGGCCTCTTGGGTGCACTGGGATCCTTGAACTTTTTGGTTCTCCTGTAGGAGGGATATAGGTTTTCATTTCTCTTTCATAACAGACCTCTGTCCGCCTTTCCCATGTCTTCAAATTTTCCTCTCTCTTTAGCAGACATGGTCTTCCACCTCTCTGAGCACTTTTTAGAAAACTCTGAAAAGTTGACTGAAGCTTCTGGGTTCTTCTTCTTGTGCTCCTCCTGACAAGTTTGCACAAAGAATGCATATGATGACATGTTGCCTCTCGGCTTCTTGGGATCTCCTTTGCCCATGTTTAGTTATTTTTCCTCAGCGAGGCACAGAGTCGCCCAGCGCCCATCTGGCTCTCACTTGCCCTGCGCTGTCTCCATAGAGCTCAATGTACTGCAATCCTCAAACAACATTAACATTACTCTCGCCCTAAATCTCTTATCTTCTCTATTAAGCTTTAAACAAGACTTAAATATGGTAACTCATATACCATAACTGTCCATCATTCATTTAGTTATCCAGTTCTCACCTTAAATTCATACGTCTAAGTACCATATTCCATATCTTCCCAATAAACCAGCTTCCTTCTGTAACCTTACCTAATCCTATTAAGAAATCCATTACTCTTCCAGCTATATAAATTTGAAACTTACAGATCCCTCTT
>NW_007780014.1:0-505 GCF_000696425.1 Galeopterus variegatus
GCTATCTACTTCTGGGTATATATGCAAAGGAAAAGAAATTAATGTACCAAAAAGACACCTGCAGTCCCAAGTATATTGCAGCACTATTCACAATAGCCAAGAGATGCAACAGGCCTGAATGTCCATCAATGAATGAATGGATAAAAAAAAAAAAAACATGGTACATATAAACAATGGAGCACTATTCAGCTATAAAAAAATAATATCCTGACACTTGCACCAACATGGATGGAATTGGAAATCATCATGTTAAGAGAAGTCAGGCACAGAAAGAAAAAATAATACATGATCTCACTCATATGTGGAATTTAAAGAAAAATAAATGTGGTTCTCATAGAAGTAGAGAGTAGAATAATGGTTACCAGAGGCAGGGAGGGGAGGGGGCGGGGAAGAGGTGAAGTGGTGGACTAGCAGGTACAAATCTGTGCCATCTACCCCAAGTGAATCATTGTGCAGTGTATGCATGTATTGAAACATCACACTGTACCCCACAAATATGTTCAAG
>NW_007780014.1:2304-3123 GCF_000696425.1 Galeopterus variegatus
ATCTTATCTTATAATCTTTACAGTCGCATTTCTAAGCTTATGGTCTGACCTTCATCTTTTGTAGGCTTTCTTGTTATACAAAGTTCTCTTTCAATAGTTAATGCCAGTACCACTCACTGGGCACTTAAAGAACAATGCTGTGCCGTGTGTGATTCATCATCGAATGGATTTTCATGTCTTCTTAACTAGTCGTAAAGATCCTTGATGCGTGAACTACAGTGTACATACTATATACATTGTTTCCTATATAATTCCCAAACAATTCACTCAGTGCACTTTCATACTATCATATCCAAACATAGTGTTGAATTGAACTTACTTTTTAAGGATTGTCAGTATTCACTGAAAAGGTAAATGTGCTCTAAATTTCACACAGTCTATACAGAGTTCTGAAAATTGCTTTTTTACAAATTATACTTCCTATTTATGGTGGGTGCTCACATCACACTTTCTTTCATAGCTTTTATTAAATGTCTGTGCAATTTTTGCATATCTGCACCACTTACTCTACCCCTCCCTGTTACTATCAGAGCAATTTACAGGATATAATTGGTTTAAAAAATCTCTGGTAAGAATAGAGAGAATAAATACTGCAGAGCTCACTCTGCTTCCTCTAGTAAAGCCACTCCTCCATGCAGCTTGTACCAGAAGTCTTTGCTAAGTAACATAACCAGAGGGGTGAGGAGAGATGGGACAGAGATTGTGGAGACATTTGAAGATACCACCAGGTTCTATAGCAACAAAACTAATTGGAGAGAAAAAAAACAATTCAAATAAATTGTGCATGTGCTGTAATTTCAGAAAACATTTAATAAGTCC
>NW_007780015.1:0-461 GCF_000696425.1 Galeopterus variegatus
CTTTAAAAAAAAAAAAAAAAATTGTTGAAAAATGAAAAAAGCCACAGAAAGGAAGGGGATACTTTGAGGTGGGTGGCCCTAATATGCAACCTGACTTGAGCAGGCAAAATGTTGTTTATATTTTTATATTCTTTCCACTTCAAGTTTTCCCTCTCCTTTCCGTTTTGTCACTCAAATATCAATGCTGACAGCCTCAGGCTGACTAAGGGCGTGGATTAATTTGCTTTTACAGCTCTCCTGCTTCTCATTTTAGATGCAGTCTTCCTCATTCTCTCCTTTCATCCCAAACTCATGTACATACGTGCCTCAGTGAGTAAACTAAAAAATAAACAACCGGCTACCCATTCTTTGGAGAAAAAGCGAAAGTTTGAAAAATGATGTATTGGTCTTTGCAAGAGTCTTTCAGTGATATTTGTGTAGTTTTACATGAATGTGGATTGCTTTGAATATGCTGAAAGCTT
>NW_007780015.1:1851-3123 GCF_000696425.1 Galeopterus variegatus
TCAGATTTTTAAAAGATAGTGGGCTACACACCTGCATTTATCTCCCCTCTGTCTACAGTACCCATTACGGTGACAAAAAAACCCAAAAATATTGTAAATTTTTATTAAAAAGAAATAAACCATTTCATTAGTGTCTGCATACTGAGAGCAATTTGAAAACAGAACAGAGGAAACTGCTGTCTAGAACAGGCAGAAGGTCAGCAGAGAAAATCAGCCCAGCAGAGCTCCCAAATTGCTCCAGCTCTGGGAGACCAAAGAGGACAGAAGCAGTGAGAGAAGGTCAGAAGTTGCTGAAAACAAGTGATTCGTTGAAGTCTACTTTGTTTTTGTTGTTGTTGTTGATTTTCCTCACTACAAGAAAGGAAAGAATGCAATCAGCAAACCCAGGGCAACAAAATCTGTCAAAGAAAGGGTAGTTCAAATATGAAGCATATTAATTAACACATGATTTAGGAAAATTGCTGAGGTGAGCAAGAATTGTAAACAGAGTTCCTTTCCTTTTATAATAAAATATTATGAAAATAAAATTCCAGGGATTTGAAAAAAATAAAAGAAATAAATTCATGAAGGAACAGGAAAAAATACAGGATAATCTGTTTAGGGCTTTGATATAAGAAAGGGAATCTTAAATGTGAAACATAAAGCAAAAAGCAAAAATTGATCAATTCAACTAGATTTGAATCAAGAAAAAAACTTCAAAATGGAGAAAGAACATGGAGAAGTTATACAATAAGTGAGAGCTTAACTGAAAATATTTGTGATATTTATGAAGCAAAGAACTATCCAGAATGGACTCAGAGCTCCTGAAAATCAATAAAATAAGGCAAATAACCAAATAAAACAAGAGCAAAAAATATGAACAGGCAACTTGCGGACAATGAGTACTGAAGTCGTTTCGAGTTTTTCCTAGTGCAAACATTGCTCAGTAAATGCTCTCATGCACACCGCCCCGTTCACACGTACAAGTGCTTCTGTTTAGGATACCATGCAGTGAGCCATGTGCATGTTTTATTTTTGCTTTGTTTTAACAGATGCTACTAAATTTCCCTCCAATGTGGATGTGCTAATTTATACTCCTTATGAAATTACATATAAATATTCATTTTTCTGCACCCTAGTATTATTATAGATTGTATCTTCTTCTAACCTAATGGTTGAAAATGGGATTTTACTAATAGATTTTGCATTTTCTTGATTAAGAGTTGAGGTTAGAATAGTTTCTTATGTTGTTTGAACAACTATTTCCTCTTTGAAGAATTTTTTTTTTTTTTC
>NW_007780016.1:0-866 GCF_000696425.1 Galeopterus variegatus
ATGGCCTGAGGAAAAATGTTTAAAGGTGTCAAGCAGCCACTTAAAGAGGGGAGAGGAGGTCGGGCCAGGGAAAGGCAGCTCTGCCTCTACAAAAACAATTTCTGCAGTCTTATAGAGAAGTGTTTACAAAGGAGAAGCAGCCTGTCTAGAGAATACTCGCTTTTGCTAGGAATGAGGTGGCTAGATAGTCAGTTATCCTCCAGCAAAGAGTTTTAAAAAGAGAATCATATTTATAACCTGACTTGGAAACTGCGGGGAACCAGTCCAAGGTCGGAAAAGTTAGACCAGACTGAAAATTGCACCCTGACTAGTTGACGCAACAAGCTGAGCCCTTTGTGGCTCTCCCCCCCACTTCCTTAATTTATTTGGGCAACTTAATTTCTCTCAAGAGGTTCACGATGTGGCTCATCCCTGGAAACCAAGCCCAGGGCGAGACATAGACATTTAGAACATTAATTCACTGGGGTGCTCTCTGAGGGGCCTGTGTGTTTTCTCCCAGAGACCTGAGCCTGGTCAAACAAGATCAGTTTGTGCATGTTAGGGCGGAGTGACTGAGGTGGCCACCAAAAGTCATTCCAGAGCTTTCCTCAGATTAACTACGGTCGAGAGCAAGCGAGGTTATTGCTCTACTTCAGTTTGTAACTTCAGAATATTTCCCTCAAATTCTACTGTTCAATAATTTTCAGCCCCCAAAGGAGATTTGGGGTCTACAGTGGAAATGAAAGCCATTGATCTACCACATTTACTCAAAATGAGCTCCCATAATTGTTGGGATTCATGAACTCCTCTAATACGAACAGTTTACTTTCTTTTTTTTTGTCTTTTTTCGTGTCCGGCAACGGATCGCAACCCTCAGTGTTGCGCCC
>NW_007780016.1:2384-3123 GCF_000696425.1 Galeopterus variegatus
CTCTACCCCGAAGCTTTCCTCCCATCCTCTGCAGCACTGGGTACTGTCTTACTTTAAAGCTGTGCCAATTCAGGTGATCAGTAGTCAAATAAATAAAATGATTCTGTGTGAATATGGATGTTTTCTTCACATACATGTTATCAGAGTGAGAACATTTACACCGCAGAGGCTGGGTGGATAGCTAGGAATATGTGAGGCGCCTCAGCAGGTCAGAGGGAGGTGTCCTACAGGGGCGCCACAGGCCGCTGGGGGCTGCAGTCCCTGGAGGACAGCTTTATGGCAGTTGATGTTAGCTTATCTTCCTTATGCCTTCATATTTATGACCAAGTTTGCTGTTTCACAGAAACAAACTGTCAAAAATCCAAAGTGACAACAGCAAAAATGAAAACAAATCTCAGGCTGGTAAGATTTTGCTAAAATAGGAGTCCTGAAAATGCAGCCTTATTTTCTTTGAGAAAAGAAACACTGAAGTCTGTGGAGTCAGAACACGGGGGGATGGGGCAGTCTGCTCTTCTTGGGACCCTCGCCCTGACTCAGGCCTGCGTGCCTGTGTTCCCGGGTGATCATTTTCACATGGCAGACACACTTGCAGGAGAGCGTTCCTATTCTGGGAGTTGCACTGGGAAATCCATCACTGTAATGGTCAGCACATTAAATCTAGATTTAAGCATGTCCATACATGTCAGACCTTCTTGTCTACGATGTTGAGGTATTTGTTCCCCCCCACCAACTTTTATTT
>NW_007780017.1:0-606 GCF_000696425.1 Galeopterus variegatus
TAGATGTTCTTAAGTAGATGACTAGTTAAACAAACTTGGTACATTCATACCATGAAGTACTGTTCACCAATAAAAGAGAACAAACTATTGACACACACAGCAACCTGATGAATCTTCAGAGAATTATACAGAAATTCAAAACATTGAACACTATATAGTTTCATTTATGTAACATTCTTGAAATGACAAAGAAATAAAAAGCAGATTAGTGGATGCCAGGGTTTGGGGGGCATGGAGCAGAAGGGAAGTAGGTATGGCAATAAGAGAGCAGCATGTGGAATCTTTGTGGTGATTGCAATGTTTTGTATCTTGACTGTATCAGTATCAGTATACTGGCTGTGACATTGTACTACAGTTTTGAAAGATGCTGTCTTTGGAGGAAACTAAGTTAATTATGCAGGACATAATTCTGTGTTATTTTATACAACTTACACATTAATCTGCAATGATCTTAAATAAAAGTTTAATTAAAAATAACTTATCAAGTTTGAACAGTCCTTGCCTTCCTCTTAGTGTATAACTTATGAAATGGAGAAATGAAGTGAGCATCTTTTATATGCCTTGGGAAATTTTCATATTCCATTTAAAGTTTAAATTAGCTTCCAA
>NW_007780017.1:2677-3123 GCF_000696425.1 Galeopterus variegatus
CCCTAAAAACTTGGTCACATTTGTCTTCTCTGTTTCTTTATTGGAATCTAGGAATAATAATTTGTGATTACACCTGAAATAGTGGTGGATTTGAAGTACGTGTAGCATGCCATATATCTCTATGAGTACTGCAGATAGTGGAATTAGGTTAATGTGTGTAGTGTGCACTCTTTAAATATACATTTATACTATGCAAACATCTGTGATATTAAATATTCAACACCTCAGCTCTTCTGATTTGGAGTACAGAGAAAGTGGTCACTTCTGCACACAACACATGCTCCCACAATGGCTCACACATGTCACGAAGCTGATGAATCTGAGGGCGTGAAGGTAGGAACAAGGTTGCCTGTCCTTGGAGGAGAAGAAAGATAACTACCATGAGGTGTTTCAAGCAGTAACAGTAAACATATGTACATGAGCTAACATGCTGAAATATTTAACAG
>NW_007780018.1:0-869 GCF_000696425.1 Galeopterus variegatus
CATCTGGGTTTGGGTTTTTCTTTGTTGGAAGTGTTTTTAATTACTAATTCAAACTTTTTTTTGTTATAGGTCAATTTAGATTTTTTATTTATTCTTAAGCTAGTTTCAGTATGTGTCTTTCTAGGAATTTATCCTTTTCATCTAAATTATCCAATTTGTTGGCATATAGTTGTTTATAGTATTCCCATATAAGCCATGGTATCTGACGTGAAGTCAGCTGTTAATCTCACTAAGGATGATATGTACATGATATGTCATTTTCCTCTTGCTGCTTTTAATATTTTCTTTTTATCTTTATTGATTTGACTATGATATGTCTATATATGGATCTCTTTGAGTTTATTCTACTTGGAGTTTATTGAGATTCTTGAATGTGTACAGTAATATTTTCTACCAAGTTTGAGAAATTTTTGTTCATTATCTTTTCAATTCTTTTTCTGCCCATTCTCTTTCTCTTATCCTACTGAGATTCCCATTACGTGTTTATGGCGTCCATGGGTCTCTGAGACTGTTCATTTTTCTTCATTCTTTTTCTTTCTGTTCTGCAGACTGGATAACCTTCCCTGACCTTTCCTCAAGTCTACTACATCTTTCTGTTGCCAGCTCAAATCTGCTATTGTGCCAATAGTAGATATTTCTTTTCTTTTATTGTACTTTTCAATTCCAAAATCTCTATTTGGCTTTTCAAAAAATAATGGCTAGCTCTCTAATAAATATTCTCTATTTGGTGTGGCATTAGTGTCATACTTTAATGGACCATTTCTCTTAGTTCTTTGAGCATATTTAAAGTAGCTGAATCCAACAGTAAAATACTAAAGCCATGGGGCCAGCCCGGTGGCGCACTGCTACAGTGCGCCGCTTGGGAGTGC
>NW_007780018.1:2346-3123 GCF_000696425.1 Galeopterus variegatus
AGTATGGCGGGGAGGGGCAGGAAATAGTTCTAAGTTAAAATTTCCTAGGCCCCACTGTATTACTGAGCTTTGGGAGTTTCCCTTCCATAGATCATTTTTAGTCCATTCTATGGCTTTGGTTATTGCAAGATTCCTGAAATGTTTGCTTTTAGTTGTCTTGCCTGTTATTTTGTTGTTTTAGAAGGAGAGCATATTCACTGACATCTTTATTCTGTCATTCCAGAAATCCATTCTCTAGTTCATTTTTCTTTCAACAGTTAGAAATTTCTGTCTTGTTGTTATATTGTTTGACCAACTAAAATAGATATTCTGTCTGGGCTGTTTCTTTCACCTAAAGTGCATAACTGATACATGCTACGTATTATAAAAGATCACTACAGAAACGAGTATAAAAAGGTCTAGAGTACTGAGCGTGTAGTAAATGTGTACCTTTTTATGTAGGTAGATGTGGAGGTAGAAATGCTTTCCTTCCCTGTCCTAAAAAATGATTTAAAAGAATGATAGGCTATTTTATTATGAGGGCTTCGGGTGACAAATTGGCTGGAATGATTTAGCAGCTGATAGGAAAACTGGGCCAAAATGTTCAATGATTCTTTGAAGACAGAGGACTTATAAAGACAGTCATAAAATATCTCCCACTGTCCCTTTAAAGGTATTCCGTGGTGCTAGTTTTTCCTCTGTCAGTGCATGAAAATTCAGCTAGCTCTTCCCCCCATGACTCCTCTAGA
The DNA here is from genome assembly GCF_000696425.1 of Galeopterus variegatus. Taxonomy (NCBI): domain Eukaryota; kingdom Metazoa; phylum Chordata; class Mammalia; order Dermoptera; family Cynocephalidae; genus Galeopterus; species Galeopterus variegatus. Next base: position 3,075 of record NW_007780018.1, read on the forward strand.
CATTTTACAGTAATAAATGGGGCCGGCCCGGTGGCGCACTGCTACAGTG
>NW_007780019.1:0-3123 GCF_000696425.1 Galeopterus variegatus
TGATACTATCACAGAACAGATGTCTCTTCTCTCACTCTGAAATGGGCTGTGTGGAGACAGACATCCTCCTCCTTTCTTTATCTCTGCTAGTGACTCTCCTTGTGTCAACTCACTCCAGTGGCTGGTGGACCATCTGGGTGGTGGTTTTGGCACCTAGCCGCCTTCATGGCAGCCATGGTTATTGTGGTGGCTGTGGTGGGCCACCCACACGGAGGGGATGTTTTTGGCCTGCTCCATGGTGCTGGCAGTGTGCGTGTTTATGGAAAGTGTCTAATCCCTGGTTCCATGCCCTGGGTCCCCGAGTGGGTGCCAAGGTGCTGGCACGGTGTACCTGGTTGTGGGAGGGAGGTCCAGTCCCCAGCTCCTTACCCTGGGTCCCTAGGCATGCCCCAAGTGCTGGCACAGTGTACCTGGTTGTGGGAGGGGGTTTCGGTCCCCTTCTCAATGCCTCGGGTCCACAGCAGGCCCCAAGGCACTGGTGCGGTGTGCCTGGTTGTATGAGGGGGATCCAATCCCCTTCTCCATGTCCCGGGTCCCAGGGCAGGCCCCGTGGTGCTGGCACAGTGTGCCTGGTTGTGGGAGGGGGGGTCTGGTCCCTGGCTCCATAGCCTGGGTCCCCAGGTGGGCCCCAAGGTGCTGGCGTGGGGCACCTGGTTGTGGGAGGTGGGTGTGGTCCCCTTCTCCATGCCCTAAGTTCCAGCACAGGCCCTGGGGCACTGGTGCAGAGTGCCTGGTTGTGGAAGAGGGGTCTGGTCCCCTTCTCCATACCCTGGGTCCCCAGTCAAGACTCAAGGTGCTGGAGAGTTGTGCCTGGTTGTGGGAGGGAGGTTTGGTTCCCTTCTCCATGCCCCAGGTCCCCGGGCAGTCCCTGAGGTGCTGGCACAGGGTGCCTGGTTGTAGGAGGGAGGCCTGGTCCCCTTCTCTATGCCCCAGGTCCCCAGTCAAGACTCAAGGTGCTGGAGAGTTGTGCCTAGTTGTGGGAGGGAGGTTTGGTCCCTTTCTCCATCCCTCAGGCCCCTGGGTGGGCCCTCATGTGCTGTTCCGGCATGCCTCATTGTGGGAGGATGGGTCCAGTCCCAACTCCTTATCCTGGGTCCCTGGGCAGGCCCCGAGGTGCTGGCATGGTGAGCCTGGTTGTGGGAGGGGGTCCGGTCCCATTCTCCATGCCTTGGGTCCCTCGGTGGGCCCCGAGGTGCTGGTGTGGTGTGCCTGGTTGTGGGAAGGGGGTCCGGTCCCAGGCTGCTAGCCCTGGGTCCCCGGGCAGGCCCCTAGGCATTGGTGGTGTGCCTGTATGTGGGAGTGGGGTCCGGTTCTTGGCTCCAATCCTTGGGTTCCTGGGTGGGGCCCTAAGGTGCTGGTGGTGTGTGTGGTTGTGGGCTAGGGTCCTGCCCCTGGCTCCATGCCTCATGTCCCCTGGTGGACCCCAAGGCATTCATGGTGCGCCTGGCCTGGAACTAAGTTTTTGTCCTTTGCTTACTTCTAAAATGGGGGAACTTCCTGTAGGAACCAGTACTTGAGCTGTGTGGTTGAGCTAAATTGCTGCTTTGCTGCTGTTTCCCTAGGGAAGGCTTTCTGTGGGTTGAGCTAAATAGCTGCTTTGCTGCTGTTTCCCTAGGGAAGGCTTTCTGTGCAGCTCAGGGTTTAATGGTTGACCTTATAGGTACTTCCGGTTCTCCAGATACTTGGTTTACCTGGATTGTGTAGAATCTCTGATCTGGGCCTGAGTTTTTTCATCAAACTGCACCCCATGCAATTCTGCATTTCCAACCAGTCTCCTCTGAGTGGTCCTGTGCTGATTGGGGGGCAGATCAGTGGTCCCTGCTGTGTCCCAGTGTTCTCCTGGTGGGCCTGTCTCCCCCACCACCCATGCTCCAAACACTTCCCATGGGACAGGCCCTGCACTGGTACCCTTCACTGACTCACTGGCCTCTGAGTGGCTCCCATTTTTCAGCTGTTCTGGCTCCTCACTCCTGCGTGGGTCCACAGGAACCCTGTTAGTGGTCTTGCTGTCCTGGGGGCCACCAAGTCCTCTTCTCCCCTGCTGCCTCCAAGTAACTCCATCTAAAGGGCACAGCTGCGGCTCCTGCTCCATGTGCTCCAGCATTAAAGGGGCAGCGGCCTGAAACGCTGAGAGCAGTTTTTTCTCTCGGCCAAAATGCTGAGAGCAGTGTTTTCTTTCTCTCATCGTAGTTTCTCCCGCCTTCATGAACTCCATAAGTCTCTCCTCCTCTTCACCTGAGCTCCAGTGGCCCCAGCTTGGCTGATGTTACATTTTTATAGTTGTAAATTTGTTGATTTGTGGGAGAGAGTGACGCTGGGGACCGTCTATTCTGCCATCTTGACTGGAAGTCCCCTTATAAATTTTGAAGCTCAATTATTAGGTGCACACAAAATTAGGATTTTTATGACTTCCTGTTGAGTTAATGCTTTTGTCATTATAAAATGCTCCTCTTTATCTGTGGAAGTACTCTCTGTGTTGGAGTCTACCCTGTCATATTTTAATATAAATACACCAGCTTTCTTATTTTTACCATTTTCAGTATATATGATCTCTTTCCATCCTTTCACTTTCAACCTATCTGTGTCTATATTTCCTGTTCATGCAGTTGGACATCACTTTTAAGAATTCTGACAATCACTGTCTTTTAATAGAGTGCTTAGCTCATTTATACTGAATTATTGAGAGAGCTGGTTTTACGTCTAATATCTGCTTACTTGTTTTATATTTGTCCCATCTGCTTCATGTTCCTCTTCTTTTGTAGCCTTCTTTTGGATTAATTGAATATTTTGTTGAATTCTTTTAAAAAATATCTTCTATTGGCATTTTAGCTATTCCTCTTTTTTATTTTTAGTTTTTAGTAGTTGTTTTAGGGAATACAGTATGTGTTCTTTTTTTTTTTCCTTTTTGTCTTTTTTACTGACCGGTAACGGGATCGCAACCCTCGGTGTTGCGCCCGCACCACGCTCAGCCAGTGAGCGGGAACCGGTCTGCACATGGGATCCGAACCCTCGGCGGGAGCGCCGCCACGTTCCCAAGCGGCGCACTCTCCAGTGCGCTACGAGGCCGGCCCACAGTATGTGTTCTTATCACAGTCTACTCATAATTAATAGTTTCATCTCACA
>NW_007780020.1:0-789 GCF_000696425.1 Galeopterus variegatus
TGTGCCACACACTTTGAACGTGTTAGATCATTTACTCCTCACAGCAACTCTAGAAGGATGTTATTACTGCCCATTTTACAGATGAGAAAAATCCCAGTCCAGAGAGATTAAACAACTTGCACAAGAACAGAGCCAGCCTGGCTGCCTGCACCCAGGTCCTGTTGGCTCCTGGGCCAAGTGTCTAACCACTGCACTTCTAGTCCCTGCTGTGAGGGTTTAAGGCACTTATAATTTGTTAAACAGTACATGTATGTTTCATGCAGTATTCTATACACCTGTTGTATTTCATAACATAAGGACTTTCTGCGGTTGTGGGAGGAGCACGGCACACATTGCTGGGCTCCGCGGGCATGGGGTCCTGGGGTGGTAGAGGCCTCTGGGCCCCTCTCAGCTATCGGGCAGAGCCTGCTTTGCTGGAAGGCCTGGTTCCTGCCAAGTCTCCCCAATGCAGCTGTGAAGCAATGTGAATTTGGGGGAATCACAAAACTTCCCAAGGCTCCTGCCTTCATAAGCTGAGGATAATAGTTCCCAGCACCCAAGAGCGAGTGTGAGGGTTATACAAGGGTCACCGAGGTAAAGCACTCAGCAAGGTCTCTGGCATACAGTAAATGTGCAATAAAAGCTAATTGCACAGTGAACAACCTGCCCAACAGTACCTGGCAGTACCCTTCCTGTCCCCTTTCATTAAAAGACTATATACAATTAGACTGAGTGGTCCAGCAAGGGCTGGCCTTGAGGGCAGAAGGATTTGGATGGCGCTGAACCTCTGGAGAGGAGCTAAGACGTGGC
>NW_007780020.1:2851-3123 GCF_000696425.1 Galeopterus variegatus
GGACCCCGTCCCAGTGTCTGGGCCCAAGGCAGTGGTGTGGCAGCGGCTCAGAGTGGACGTGTGATGAAGCCACCCTGGCGAGAGGAAGCAGCACAGCTCAGCACTTATTGTCTCAAGAAAACGGTCTGCACAGCCCGAGGGCGAGGCTCAGAGCCGGCCTTGTGGAATCAGGAGCCTGCGGGGAGGTCACCCTTTGTTCCCTGACAGACGTGGCTTGGACAGTGGCCGTGGCCTCAGCGGAACGCTGCAGTCAGCAGAGTTTGTCTTGGGCA
>NW_007780021.1:0-1113 GCF_000696425.1 Galeopterus variegatus
TCTTGGCCAATTACCATATACAATACAGTATTAACTAAGTCCTCAGGTTGTACATTAGATCTCTAGCCTTATTCCTACATAACTGCAGCCTTATACTCTTTGAGCTATGTCTTCCATTTATTTTTAATATTTTATTTCTCTAACAAGTCTAAACTTAGACTGTCTCTATTCTTCTCCCAAATAAGCAGGGACTTAATGTTATTGTCTATGATATTTCTTTCTTTCCTTCTTTCTTTCTTTATTGGTGGCTGGCCAGTGTGGGGATCTGAACCCCTGCCAATTGAGCTAATCGGCCAGCCCTCTATGACTTTTAATTCTAACATTTTTAAACATATACAGGTTGCGATTGTTTTTACATTGCAAATACTTATTTAGATTACCAATGTATTTTTCTGATGTCTGCTTAGTATTTTTTACATTCCATTCCTTTCTTCTGGGTTCATTTGCCTTCTTGTATTTCAAGTATATGTATTAGAAGTTAGTTTACTCAGGTTTTGTGTGTATGTAAAAAGTCTTTATTTTACCTTCACTCTGGTATAGTTTAGTTGATTATATCTTTCTAGGTTCACAATATTTTTCTTCAGAACCATTCCACAGTTCCTAGCAGAGCACCAGACACCTCAGGATGAACGAATGAATGAACTTTACAGATATCGGGAGGTCAGAATAGCAAAAATAATATTGGACTAGAGGTCAGAGAACTGGCTTATGAATTACAATTTGGCTTTGGCAAAGGCCATTTAAATACCAGTTTTCTCATTTGAAAATGGGAAATAATCTGCATTCTTCCTCACAAAATCTTTGTGAGTTCCAAAATAAAAAGAATGCAATGTGTTTGAAAATATTTTGTAGACTGTAAAATTGTACAATTTGGGAGCAATCAATTAATAATTGTAAAATAATTAATATCAATTGAGAAACATTTCCAAAATACTGATTTAAATCTACATCCACTTATTGAGTTTGATAATGTGTCTGGAAAATAATTCAGAATAGTAAATACGGGTTGGCTTATTTCTTCTGAACAATAGAATCATTTTATTATGCTGTACAGACTTACCTGTGGAATTTAGTTATATCAATTAGTAAAAAGTGTACTGGGCCGGCCCGGTG
>NW_007780021.1:2573-3122 GCF_000696425.1 Galeopterus variegatus
TATTGTCTGAAATTAAGGAAAAACTATTTCTATTTTTGCCTGGTCACACTCAGTTATATTTGATGGACCTCCTCAGGATTTAAATTGGTCAGTGTCATAATCCTCCATTTTTATATAAAGTACTTAGTCAATATTGGCACTCAGTCTAGATATAAAAAATACGTATTGGTCTATAAGGTTTCCTCCACAAGTTGGCACAAACTTTGCATTTACTGACGTGGTTGTAAGGATGGAAATAGACACTGAAGCATCAATTTGCAGTGGATGGAAGGAGGTGTGAAGCAACTGTGTTCGGTATATTAATTGCTTTGTCCCCTTGGGCATTTTCCAGAAAGGCCTTTCATATTTATTCTTTTCATATTCCAAAGGCACAAATCTAAGGGATCTCCACTTAATGGGTCCCAACAAGAGACCAATTTTCTTTGGTATGCAGTGGAATAGACATAGGCACCAATTTACCCCTCAGATTTTAGGTATTTAGTTATGCGTAACCTGTTTGCAGTTGCTTTTATATATTGCTTCAGCTGATCTTGGCTCATTAAGAAGAGT
>NW_007780022.1:0-1853 GCF_000696425.1 Galeopterus variegatus
CCCAATGAATATAGTTGGTGTCTTTGTAGAAAATCAATCTGCTGTAAATACATGGCTTCATTTCTGGGTTCCTTATTCTGTTTCATTCATCTGTATGTCTGTTTTTATTCCAGTATCATGCTATTTTGGTTGGACTGTTTTTATGCCAGTATCATTCTATTTTGGTAAATAGAGCTTTGTAGCATATTTTGAAGTCAGGAAGTATAATGCCTCCATCTTTGTTCTTTTTTATCAGGGTTGCTTTGGCTATTTGGGGTCTTTTGTGGTTTCATTTTAAGTTCTCATTAATTCAATCCTGCAGGACTATTTACAATAGCTTCATTTTATCCTTACCCTCATTTATGTTCCCCTCCACACATATTGATACCTTTGATCCATTTTTTCATACTGTTAGATTTTTAAATCCATGTATTATAATCTGCTGGTCTTCACTGATATAGAGTTAAATTTATGCCATCAATTATATTTTTCAGTATGGGATACACTGTCACCTGGCAGTCTACACACAGACTTAGATTTTGACCCTTTCATCTGCATGTTGACATTATCATCCTTTCCATATGGACAGCAACTCAAACATATTTAATCCTAGCTCCCAAGCACTACATACATATATGTAAACAATTAATGTTCATATAAATAAATATATTTTTACATAAAAACTCTTTATAAAAGATACTTATAATAAATGAATGTACATCTATTAGTTTACATTGTGCTATTGACTGAATTGTGTCTCTTCCCAAATTTATATGTTGAAGCACTAACTCCCAATGTGACCATATTTGGAGACAGGGCTTTTAGGAGGCAGTTTAGGTTAAATGAGGTTATAAGCAAGGGGTCCTAATACAATAGGGCTGGTGGCCTTACAAGATGAGGAAAAGACAAAGCTCTCTTTCTTTCTCTCCAGACACATGCACTGAAGAAAGGCCATGTGAAGACACAGTGAGAAGAGACTTTCTGCAAGCTAAGAAGAGAGGTCTCACCAGAAGCAACCACACAGAACCTTGATCTTGGACTCCAGCCTCTATAGTGTGAGAAATAAATTTCTGTTGTTTAAGCCACCCTGTCTATGCTATTTTGTTAGTGAAGTCTGAGCAAACAAAGACACGATGTGTATATATATATATATATGTAAATAGTGAGAAAATACTGTTGTTTTTGATTTACACATACTATATAAATATATAACCACATATATAAACTATTATTACTTTTTTCATTCCAAGTTTGGTTTAAAAAATTGGAAAATTTTGAGGTGATGAACAGTCTAACTGGGGTGAGATGATATCTCAGTGTGGCTTTGGTTTGCATTTCTCTGATGACTAGTGATGGTGAGTATTTTTTCATATACCTCTTGGCCATTTGTCTGTCTCCCTTTGAAAAATGTCTATTCATCTCCTTTGCCCATGTTTTAATTGGATTTTTTGTTTTTATACTGTATAGTTGTTTGAGTTCTTTGTATATTCTGGATATTATTCCCTTATCAGATGTATAGTTTGCAAAAGTTTTCTCCCATTCTGTAGGTTGTCTTTCCACTCTGTTGATTGTTTCCTTTACTGTGCAGAAGCTTTTTTAGTTGGATATAATCCCATTTATTGATTTTTTCTTTTGTTGCTTGTACTTTGGGGGTCTTATTCATAAAGTCTTTGCCCAGTCCTATTACCTGGAGTGTTTCCCCAATATTTCCCTTTAGTAATTTTATGGTTTCGTGTCTAATGTTTAAGTCTTTCATCCATTTTGAATTGATTTTGGTATACAGTGAGAGGTGCAGATCCAGTGTCATTTTTATGCATATGGATGTCCAATTTTCCCAGCAACATTTATTGAAGAAGCAGTCTTTTCTCCAATGT
>NW_007780022.1:2430-3122 GCF_000696425.1 Galeopterus variegatus
AGTTCTCATTGTAGAGATCTTTCACCTCCTTGGTTAAATTGATACCTAGGTATTTTATTTTGGGGGCAACTATTGTAAATGAGCTTGCTTTCTTGATTTCATTTACTGCTGGCCATTACTAAAAAGACTGAGAATAACAAATGTTGGGAAAGGGGAACTCTTCTACACTGTTGGTGAGACTGTAAATTTGTGTAGTCATTATGAAAAATGGTATGAAGATTTCTCAAACAACTACAGATATAACTACCATATGATCCAGCAATCCCACTACAGGGTATATATCCAGAGGCAAGGAAATCATCATGTTGAGGGGATATCTGCACTCCCATGTTTCTTACAGCTCTATTTACAATAGCCAAAATATGGAACTAACGTAAGTGTCCATTGATGGATGGCTGGATAAAGAAAATGTGGTATATATACACAATGGAATACTACTCAACCATTAAAAAAAATGAAATTTTGCCATTTGCAGCAACAAGGATGAGTCTGAAGAAAATTATGTTAAGTGAAATAAGCCAGAAAAAGAAACAGAAATACCACATGTTCTCATTCATAACTGGCTGCTAGGAAGGAAAAAAGGAAGGAAGGGGGCGGAGAGGGAAGGAGGGAAGAAGGAGGGAATGAAGGAAAGAAAGAAAGTGTTGGACTTTCTGAAAGTTGGACTTTCAGAAGGAGAGAACAAACCCAAG
>NW_007780023.1:0-480 GCF_000696425.1 Galeopterus variegatus
TTTTTTCCTATTTTTTATCTGCCTGGGTTATTTCAAAAAGACTATCTTCAAGATCAGATATTCTTTCTTCTGCTTGTTCTACCATGCTGTGTATTGGTTGAGTTTTTTATTTCATTGAATGAATCTTTCAGTCCCATGAGTTCTGCTACCTTCTTTTTTAAAGTATTAATCTCTCTGTAAACATCTTCCTTCATATCCTGGATTTTTTTTTTCTCATTTCATTATGTTATCTAGCTGAGTTTACTCATATCTCAGTGAGTTACCTTAACATTGTTGTTCAAAATTTCTTTTCAGTCATTTCAAGGATTTCCTGCTCTATGTGGTCTGGTATTTGAGAGTTACCATATTCTTTCAGTGGTGTCATATTTTCTTTGGTTTTCATATTTCTAGTATCTCTACACAGATGTTTGGTCATGTGGTAGATCAGATATTTCTTCTGATATTCTGGAGTGAGCTTTGAGGAGAGAGACATCCTCTTCT
>NW_007780023.1:1159-3122 GCF_000696425.1 Galeopterus variegatus
TAGATCAGATATTTCTTCTGATATTCTGGAGTGAGCTTTGAGGAGAGAGACATCCTCTTCTTTTTCTGATCTCTGCTGGTGACTCTCCCTGTGTCAATGAATTCGAGTGCCCAGTGGGCCACCTGCATGGTGGCTGTGGCTGCTGCTGTGGTGCTGAGCCATTTTCTGGAGGCCGTGGCTGTGGAGGTGTCTATGGTGAACCATCCACATGGAACTGATGTTTTCAGTGTATTCTCTTGCCTGCTTTGGGGCAGGGGGTACTGCCCTTGGCTCCTTGCCTAGAACCCTGAGCATACTCTCTTACTTGCTTCCTGATGGAGGAGGCAGTGGCTCTTGGCTCCTTGCCTAGGACCTTGGGCTTCCTGTCTTGAAATGATTCATTCTTAGGGAAGAAAATAAGGATGGAAATCCCATCACCAAAAGAATAAATGTTATTTTTCTCCTGTTACAGCTACCGATTTGAAATATTATTATTTAACTATGGTAACCTATTATTCTTATGGTGAAACACTGTAGAATCACAGAAACATTCACTACCTGGTTGAGAGTCCTAAAGAGAGGACAGTATTTGTTTGCACACATGTATAGATTCCCTGTATCTTTGCACAGGTGGGATATTTAAATGTCAACAAATCAGTAACATCCATAAACATTAATTTTTATGATTGCAAAAAATAAATAAACCAAACCTCAAAACTCCCTACATTTTACCAATTAAAATTACATTTGGGTGAAAGGATATTCCTTTTAAATAGCTTCTACACATGGGAGACTAAAACCTAAGTCACATTTTTGTTTGAACAACTTTAAAAATAGTATTTTTTATCCTTATATGGTAATGATGGCAAATATAAATAGCAGCTTTTAATTGGGTAGATAACTAATAGTGCTAGTTCTATATACAACATATTGCATTTTTTTATTCTACAAACTTCTGTACCATCTATGATTTTTTTTTTTCCACTCTCCCCAAGAATGACTTTTTTCCCCTGGGGCTGATATCCCATCTGTTTAGAATGTATAGAATAGAGTGAAGTAGTGAACTAGGGACAATAAAATATTTTCTGGAATCAGGTGGTGTCTAGACTAGGAAGGTAATGGAGTTTGGATGTGTTGTCCCCTCCAAAACTCATGTGGAAATTTGATCTCCAATGTGGCAGTGTTGGAAACTGATTGAGTCTTGGGGGTGGATCCCTCATGAATGGATTCATGCTCTCCCTGGGGAAGGAGGTATTAATGAGTGAGTTCTCGCTCTATTAGTTCCCAAGATAGTTCATTGCTTAAAAAGACCCTGGCACCTCCTCTCTCCCTCTTGCTTCCTCTTGCCATGTGATCTGCTTGTTCCTGCCGGCTGCCTGCCACTTTCTGACAGGAGTAGAAGCAGCCTGAGGCCTGTGCCAGATGCAGCTGTCTCAGGATCAGAAGCCAAATAAACCTCTTTTCTTTATAAATTACACAGTTTCAGGTAATACTGTTATAGCAACACAAATGGACTAAAACAGAAGGGGTGGGTCATCAGAGTCTACCAGGAGTAGTTAGAGTGAGGAAGTTGGAAAGGAAAGCACATATATTCTTGGTTATAGGATAATTTGCCTCAAGATGCTCATGGCACTTATTGACACACTGCATATAATTTACTATATATAAATGAAATACATCTTAAGTTTGTTTTTGTCTGATTTAAGGTATGATTTAGTTGTAGACCTCAGTTTTGTATCTTCCCTTACCATTTATAATGTCCACTCATAACTTATCTAGTATGTCTCAGTTGGGTTATTACTTTTCAGGATATTGTCTTTAAATTAATTACCATCTCTCCTCAAATGGTGAGAAGAGAAGCAGGAGAGAATAAAAGGAAGATAAGAGGGAACAATTTCCTGAAATGCCTCTAATTCTCCCTCCCACCTTCAGTATACCATAGATAATTCTAAGTAACCCTCAAAGACTAGAAAAATCCCATAGT
>NW_007780024.1:0-3122 GCF_000696425.1 Galeopterus variegatus
TTTAGAGGTGGCTGGGTACAGGTAGCAACCGGGATCAGGGGGACTTTGAACCAGTGGGCTGTCCCACGATTCCTGTGCTTTCACACACCCACCCACACCCCCATGGTAGTATGGGATGCTGGGGCTGTAGAAGTAACATGGCTGGACAGAGCTGGAAGGCAAAAGGGGCAGGCATGCTGCAGAGCATGCAACTTGAGTCAGGCTTTTGCCTGGGAAAGGGTCTGAGGTCATGGCCAAGGATATAGCTGAGAGGAGACACGAACATAGTGCAGCAAGAAAGACAAAGAGCAACATGGGATGGAGCCAAAACCAAGGTCTGAGTATGACCCTGGCAGAATCACCAGGTCTCTGATGCCCACAGCCTGTTGAGACAACTCAGTACAAAGCTGCTAAATGCTTAGGCATTGGTTGTCACTATCATTTTGAGCTTGTGGCCAGGTTGTTTAGCTTATCTCTAGTTCTAGCCATTCTGCTCTAGACCCAGGACTAGGAGTGAATTGGCCTCCACAGCTGCCCTCCCAGGGCTGCACTTCACCAGGAAACCCAAGGACCGTATTTCTTCTTTCAGTAATGAAGCTGAAGCTATCTTTACCAAAGTAATCATGTATGTAACAGATTTTTAGCTTCTCAGTTGGTCAAGAGCTTTGACCTCTGCGGCATGGGATTGAAGGGGATGAAATGAGAGAAGGAGTCTTGAATTTTATCCTCCATACTGCTAAGAGTGGGGCCTCTGGGGCTGTGATTGATTACTGTGGAAGATCATCTTCTTATGGGAATTTCATAGCTTCTTAGAATTGGTTTTCTAAATGCTTTGTCTTTCATTATTTTTCAAAGATAATCAATAAAGGAAACAATAAACTGAAAACACTCAACTGTAGATTTTTGTGCCCAAGACATAAATTTCATTTTAAACATTGTATTTAAATAAGTTATACAGTTGAGAGAAGATCTCAGGAACTGCAAACACCTGGGTACGATTAGGCCCCAAATATAAGCACTGCCTCACACACAGTTCCTGCAGCCCAGAGATACTTTCCCCTCAATGACACGGCGGGTCAGCATTTCAGATCTTGACAGAGACCACAGCTATAAAAAGATGTGTCTCCAGTTCATTCAAAGATGTGTGCTGAGCCCAACAGCGATTTGCAAGAGGGTGATGCTGATAGGCATCCTAGCTTTGTATTTCTCAGTTTTCCAAACTCTGCGCTGAGTAGGAACTGAGATCACTGGGAAGCAATTCAGCTGAGCCAGGCCATGCTCGCTTCCCAAGAAACGTCTGCACAGGAATAAGTCCAAATGTCAGGCCCCGGTTCTTGCAGAGAACCAACATAGAAAAACATCTGTAGCGTTCTTGTTGCATATTTTATAAAATATGATATTCGGTGCCAGGAGAGAGTATGTTCCAGAAAAAAAATTCACAAAAGCCTGTTTCTTGTTATCTGTTACTGGAAAATGATGTAACCCAACATGATTGTTTTGCTTTTTGTAATTTCAGAACAATTTTGAGAAACTAGGTCACTCCAGGTACCTAATCACAGCTGTTTTTTCCTCTTTTAAGAAAATTTGGAGGTAAGATTTAAATAATTCTTATATGCTATCATTAATTTGAAGCTGTTTTCAACTCTTTTTGGAAAGGCACAAATGCATTTAAGTGTCAAGATGTGTGTTTATTCACAAGTACATTCTCAACTTGCTGCCGTTTCCGCACTGCTTCCTCTATTGTTTCTCCGTTTGACTAGTCCCCCTCACGACTCAGCAGATCCTGCCTGTGTCTAGCACCATGGAACAGCCCTTGTCCCAGGGCAGTGGCTGGCTCTGTGTGAGAAGGTGCAGTAGGCACGCGGAGTCTTGCAGCCCACAGAAGCCTGATTATGCCATCATGTTGTGTTCAGAATGGTCCACTCCTGTACCATGGGGAGACGTGGGTGGGTTATGGATCCCAGATTCATCCAGGTTTTGCAACTATTTCCCGCTTGGGACCCAGGCCCAGAGAGCCTTCTTGGTATACAGTTATGGAAGTGACCACTGTCACTGGAATTCTAGGCAAAACTCTGGTACCCAAAAGCTCTGGTTTCCTGCTTGTGGGGGTGGCATCCAGAGGGGCCAAATAAGTCATCAAGAGCTGGGGGTTGAAGATACGAAAACCCATAGGGTAGGCTGAGCATCCTGAGCCAGTTGGACACCCTCAGAACTGCACACAAACCTTCCTCCAAGATGAAAAGCTCACATTCATTAGAGCGTCCAACTAGCAGCTAGGCGTTTTTCAATACTCACTCTATGGACAAGACATCGCCCCTGGGAATCCAAATGGAAAATAGGTCATTCCAGGCATGTGGCAATGACCAGCCAAGCCCTCCCAAGGCTGAGGACCACCACTGCTAACACATCCAGTCAGCCCAGAGCTGTGTGCTGAGCCCAACAGCGATTTGCAAGAGGGAGATGCTGATAGGCATCCTAGCTTTGTATTTCTGAGTTTTCCAAACTCTGCGCTGAGTAGGAACTGAGATCACTGGGAAGCAATTCAGCTGAGCCAGGCCATGCTCGCTTCCCAAGAAACGTCTGCACAGGAATAAGTCCAAATGTCAGGCCCCGGTTCTTGCAGAGAACCAACATAGAAAAACATCTGTAGCGTTCTTGTTGCATATTTTATAAAATATGATATTCGGTGCCAGGAGAGAGTATGTTCCAGAAAAAAAATTCACAAAAGCCTGTTTCTTGTTATCTGTTACTGGAAAATGATGTAACCCAACATGATTGTTTTGCTTTTTGTAATTTCAGAACAATTTTGAGAAACTAGGTCACTCCAGGTACCTAATCACAGCTGTTTTTTCCTCTTTTAAGAAAATTTGGAGGTAAGATTTAAATAATTCTTATATGCTATCATTAATTTGAAGCTGTTTTCAACTCTTTTTGGAAAGGCACAAATGCATTTAAGTGTCAAGATGTGTGTTTATTCACAAGTACATTCTCAACTTGCTGCCGTTTCCGCACTGCTTCCTCTATTGTTTCTCCGTTTGACTAGTCCCCCTCACGACTCAGCAGATCCTGCCTGTGTCTAGCACCATGGAACAGCCCTTGTCCCAGGGCAGTGGCTGGCTCTGTGTGAGAAGGTGCAGTAGGCA
>NW_007780025.1:0-487 GCF_000696425.1 Galeopterus variegatus
AACCAAATGCATTTTTTTAACTACTGCATCAAAATGGAACCAAATGCATTTTTTTAACTACCTCATAATTAAAATTGTGAATCATTGCATCCAATCATCTGGAAGGGTAAACATTGAATCTAAAATAGAAGTTCCATTTGTTTCACTCAAGTTTGCAAATACTTGTAATTTCCTTTTTAGATCAGTCCAGTTTGAAACAAATTAAAAAAACTTCTTGATCTTGAAACAAATTTTAAAAACTTTTTATAACGTTATCAGCCTTCCTTTTTTTTGGCCTAACTTTAATAATATTGTTTGATATATAACACAAATCTATAAACAATACTGAGAAACACAGTGGAAAGCATCACAGGTATAAAGATTTTTACATAAAATACATTAAAACAGAGCTCTTTGGTCAATGGTCTGGACATTTGTGTGAATCACCCCACTGTTTCACTGGCATATTTTACTCTGGTACCACTTGTGGAAATAGAGACTTGCATTT
>NW_007780025.1:2425-3122 GCF_000696425.1 Galeopterus variegatus
CATTAGATGCTGTTTGCTATTGTTATTAAGTCATAGTGTTTGGTTAATTGATTGTTATAATCTTTTTCAGCATTTATTGAGCAAATACCTATACAGTATACTCAGAGTAAACTTGGACAGTGAGAGAGATACCACCATCTGGCCTGTTGTATTATAAACAAAAGACCTAAAACTGGGTCTGGCAATGGTGAGGGGAACAGATGCTCTAAATGCCTTCTAGAATGTGTTTTTTTACTTTGTATCTAAGCTGCGATGAATGTCACTAATGTCATCTCTTTCTATTTTAGGTAAGTAATCACCATTTTTGAAGCTCTGTGCAGATGGGTAAGTCTTGCTGCTGGTGCTTCCCATGTTGATTTGCATACCTGGAGAATCTAGATCAGACAATGTGCTCATCGCAGTCAGACAAATGCCTTTACTTTATTCAAGCAGAGATTAGAAAGATAACAGCGTTTCCCACATGCTTTCCATCTCTGTTTCAAATCTTTGGCTGAAAAAAAATACATCTGTTATTTAAAATTGGATGAAATATTATGTTTAATCTAAACAATTGAAGATTATGTAGAAGAAGGCAGAGCATTTGAAAGACTTCAGAATAGAAAAACCATTTCCTTTCTATTAAAAATCATAAAAACTGCTCTGAAGTAAACATACAAACCTTTGTTTTTTCTGCTTACAAACAGGGAATAATTTTTTT
>NW_007780026.1:0-3122 GCF_000696425.1 Galeopterus variegatus
AAGGGGCCGGCCCGGTGGCGCACTGGAGAGTGCGCCGCTTGAGAGCGCAGCGGCGCTCCCGTCGAGGGTTCGGATCCCCCATGTGGAGACCGGTTCCCGCTCACTGGCTGAGCGCGGTGCGGGCGCAACACCGAGGGTTGCGATCCCGTTGCCCGTCAGTAAAAAAGACAAAAAGGAAAAAAAAAAAGATTAGGCGATAAGGATGCCAGTGCTGACCATAGTTAGAATACTCTCAGGGCATGGCAGCGTCAAAGCCAGACTGTGGCTTCTGTGATCTGAAAGCTACTGAAGGAGGAGGGAACGGAGGTGGTGAACAGAGAGAAAACTTCAAGAATATTTGCTGTAGAAAAAATGATGGTGAAGACTGCTAACTGACGCCTATTATCTGTTCTAATCACTTTACATGCATCAAATCATTGACAAGGAGCGAAAAGAGATGAGGCAGTGTCTCAATGCCAAGTGGGGTCCCAGAAAGGCTTGCTACCATTTTGGCTGTGTGGTGGGTGCGAGTCCCCGAAACCACATGGCACATTTAATAGGTCGGAGGGAAGGAAGCTGTGACGGAAGCAGCAGAAGACACAGGGATGAGGGCACGACTGGGGACGCTGGCCCCAAGCTCTGCTGGGTGGCGTCCAGAGCCCAGACGAAGGGACTCCCTGGAGCTGAGGAAGGGGGTGCAACCTCCTGTACCTGAAGGCAGAAGGGACGGGTGGATGGAGAAGTCTTAGCAACTCACTGAGAAGGGAGCTGGGAGGAGGTGAGGGCGTCCGTGGAGGAGGTCGGAGGAGAGAGATGAATGAGCTGTGTGTGGGGACTGAGCAGCCCCAGGTGACCCAAAGTGGATGGACACTGGGTGGGGCTGTGTCCCAGGAACACTGAGGGCTGAGCGGCTGGGAGTGGGTGACCGAGACCAGGGAGCCCAGGGCAGAGAGCAGCATGGGATGCGGGCCACAGGGTCAAAGCTGGACAAGGAGGGTCAACCGTGGTGGCAGATGAGAAATGACCTGGGTGGGGGAGGGTCTGCTGAGCTCAAGGGAGCCAGGGGGGTGGGAGCAAGGACAGAATGAAGCATCTGGAAGCCGAGGGGACGTGTTCGTTCCTGGAAGATCTTTCCAGAAGCTACTCCAGGCTGCTCTGTCGGAGCGCTCCCTGCCTCGGGAGGTGGGCTTCAGAGTGTCTGGGGACTAAAGCTGAAGTCATGGAGGAGACAGGACTGCCTGGGAGCCACGAGTTAAGGGAGAAGAAGAGACCCAAGAGAAGAACTTGTGGGGAGATGCCTCGCCTCAGGAAAGGGGTGAGTGGTGCCAGGCCTGAGTCTGACTGCCTGCCCTGCAAGGACACCCTGGCTCGGCTCACCAAAATCAGTGACAGACCCCAGGGCATTCAGCTCCTGGCTAAGGCTCACCAAAATCAGTGACAGACCCCAGGGCATTCAGCTCCTGGCTAAGGCTCACCAAAATCAGTGACAGACCCCAGGGCATTCAGCTCCTGGCTAAGGCTCACCAAAATCAGTGACAGACCCCAGGGCATTCAGCTCCTGGCTAAGGCTCACCAAAATCAGTGACAGACCCCAGGGCATTCAGCTCCTGGCTAAGGCTCACCAAAATCAGTGACAGACCCCAGGGCATTCAGCTCCTGGCTAAGGCTCACCAAAATCAGTGACAGACCCCAGGGCATTCAGCTCCTGGCTAAGGCTCACCAAAATCAGTGACAGACCCCAGGGCATTCAGCTCCTGGCTGAGGCTCACCAAAATCTCTGACAGAACCCAGCTCTGGCTGCCTGGTCCCAAACAAAACTAAACACGTTAAAAGTCAAATTGTTGGTGGAATAGGACATCGGCTTTATTCGGGAACACCGGTGACCTGAGGGGAGATGTGAGGCTACCCCATCTCTCTGGTAGGAGACTGGCCAGACTAGAGCATCTCAAAGACTCACATTTGCTGAGGGGTTTCTAAAGAGGGGGGAACAGAAGGTGGGAGATGAAAAGCAGGAGGGAGGCGGACGTGAGCTGTGGCGGCTCCGTGCAAGGAGCCAGGCGCACAGTCTCGCCAAGGCTCTGTCTCGTTTCTGTCCCCATCTCTGGTGTCATCTCAAGGTCCTGCTGGATGGCGGAGTCAGCATTGCTTTACTGATGTCTTCCTTGGTTTCTCAGGGTCTGGATAGTACATGCCTCATTGCAAGTCTGTAGCTTCAGGCTGACTAGAAAACAAATTTACATTCATGTAAATAATGTCGTCTTGCCCTGTAACTGGGATTCAAAATATCAAATAATCATGGGAAAAGAGGGAACTCAGAGAAATGCTTGCTAAGAAAACACACACACACACACACACAACCTGTGTCTTTAAACATTTCCTACAGCCTAGGAGGTTCAGTCCTGCTCACTCCAACAAGTGAATAAAAGAGGTTGTGCTGGAGCTCTAGAGAAGGAGGAAAGCCCCTCGTGACCCCCAGCCTCTACTTACCCCCTACCTGCCCCAAACTCTACAAGTGAGCCTTGCAATATGGAGGAGGAGAGAGTTTCCAAGGTGCGGTGACTGCATCCGACCTCTGATGGAGGAATACTCCCTTGCAGGGAAAGGAGGTTCTCCCCATCTGAGCACGCAGCTCAGTGAGGGAAGGACACTGAGGAAGCTGAGATATGCAGCCACCAAGCCAGGGCAACTGAGTCCACCTGGTGGCCAGCAGGGGGCATGAAGAAAGTCACTATCCTATCAAATGATGTAAAGGTGGATTGAAGCAAAGTCATCTGCAACAATGGCTATTAACGTCACAATGGAAACTTAAGTTTGTATAGACATTTACTAGTTCTTTCAGCATCCTCTACCTCATTCGATCCTTACCATGATTATGTCAGACTTGACTTCTCATAGATGGGGAAGCTGGGGTCAACATGAGGTTTAGCGGACTCACCCAAAGACACAGCAGTTTGCAGCAGACCCAAGAACAGACAGGTATCTCCTCACTGGGAAAGGTGTTCTTTGCCACAGGAACATCAGGATGGCTGGATTTATTATGCACGATTCATTTTTTTTATGGTACATGAATTTCCAAGGACAATTTCTTTTTTTTTTTTTTTCCTTTTTGTCTTTTTTCGTGACCGGCCACGGGATCGCAACCC
>NW_007780027.1:0-231 GCF_000696425.1 Galeopterus variegatus
TTGTCAGCACCACGCTCAGCCAGTGAGCGAACCGGCCACCCCTATATAGGGATCCGAACCCGTGGCCTTGCTGTCAGCACCACACTCTCCCGAGTGAGCCACGGGCCAGCCCTAAAGTTTCTCTTTTCAACAAGACTATGAAATATTGCTTATTCTTTTTCCTCTTTTGAGACATTCACGTGTATTAGTATATTAAAAGTTGCAAAAACTTGAAAGAGAGAAGTTTAGTTC
>NW_007780027.1:2451-3122 GCF_000696425.1 Galeopterus variegatus
CTCAGAAATGGCATTTTGGGGTGAAACTCAGAAAAGAACTGAGAGAGCTGTATGAAATGGAACCTTGTAGGAATCTTGATGGGTCTGTACTTCCTGAAACATCATGCTGTAACCAGAACATGTCCTCATTGTTGGGAAGAGCTGAGCTCATTGGCTTGCTGTGAAATACTTTTGCAACCTCTTCTGTTCAGAAAATCACCCAAGCCTTCCTTGGAGTAGTGCTGTGGTGGCTATTTTGCTTGGTTTTGTTTAAACTAATTATGTTTATATTGAGGAAATATTAGGAATTGATTCAGTAGTTTTTTTGTTTGTTTTTTGTTTTGGTAGCTGGCCAGTAGGAATCTGAACCCTTGACCTTGTTGTTATAATACTGAGCTGTAACCAAGTGACAACTGCCAGCCCAGATTTAGTAGTTTTGTAAAACTTTCCTATTAACTTCTTTTTATTTGCTTTAATTGCTTTGTCTTTCTCCTTTTTTTATTAAAGACTTTTTTCAATCAGAATTTCAGTTTTCAGGTTCAACCCCTATACTGTCCAGCTGCCGAATAAAAAAAAAAAAAATTTTTTTTTTCAGTTTTCAGCTGTGTAATTTATTTGTCCTTGCTGTTAATAATTTGTTTATTAATGGTGTTGTCTGACTTCAGTTTGTTTCCTAACATCTGTATCTCCCT
>NW_007780028.1:0-1393 GCF_000696425.1 Galeopterus variegatus
TGAGTACCCAACTTGCGAAGAAAAGTTACTCCTCCTGAACCCTTAATATTGTTCCACACATAAGGAATCAGACTAACGACTGGTGTCCTGTTAATTACAGTGGACTTCACCCAACATGAGGAAGACTGTGATTGATTTCCTATACAGGCTCAGCTGGTTTTATTGTGGCTTGTGCATATTGTGTTTTTTTTTTTACAAATTGAAGGGTTTTTTTGTTTGTTTGTTTTTTTCTTTTTGTCTTTTTTCGTGACCGGCAACGGATCGCAACCCTCAGTGTCGCGCTCGTACCGGACCGGGACTGGCAATGGGATCGCAACCCTCGGTGTTGTGCCCACAACTCGCTCAGCCAGTGAGCAGCTGGTCTGTATGTGGGATCCGAACCCTCGGCGGGAGCACCGCCGTGCTCCCAAGTGGTGCACTGTAGCAGTGCGCCACTGGGCCAGCCCTACAAATTGAAGGTTTTTGGCAACCCTGGGTCAAGTCTATCAGGCTTCTTCTTGGAAAACAGCATGTGCTCACTTCTTATCTCTGTGCCACATTTTGGTAATTCTTACCATATTTCACACTTTCTTATTTTTGTTATGTATGTTGTGGAGATCTGTGATCAATGATGTCTGATGTTAGTAATGTCATTATTGGGGGGCACCATGAATCATGCTGACATAGGAAGGTGAAATCAACCAACAAATGTGTGTTCAGACTGCTCCACCAGTCAGCCATTTCCCCATCTCCCACCTTCTCCTCAGGCCTCCTTATTCCCTGAGACACAGAAATATTAAAATTAGGCCAATTAATAATCCTATAATGGCCTCTAAGTGTTCAAGTGAAAGTAAGAGTCACACATTTATCACTTTTAATCAAAATCTAAGCATAATCAAGCTTACTGGGGAAAGTATGTCAAAAATCAAGATAGGCTGAAAGCCAGGTCTGCGAATGAAAAAGATAAGTTTATTGATATTGTAGAGATAGAGAATAGAGGGCTACCAGAGACTAGGAGGTGGAGGGGAGTGGAGATGACAGGGGACTGATAGAGGTTGTACAAAATTACAATTAGATAGGAGAAAGAAGTTCTGCTGGACTATTTCATGGCAGGGTGATTATGGTAAACAGTATTGCATATTACATAATAGCCAGAATAGAGGCTTTGCAATGTTCTCTCAGTAAAGAAATGATAAATGCATGACGTGATGGATGTGCTACCTTCCCTGAACAGATCATTATACCTCCCTTGTACAATATACACATGTGTCAAACATCAAGTGGTACCACATAAATATGAACAATTATAATGTGCCAATTAAAATAAGTTAATTATTTGTTATAATCCCTTTTTTCTTTTTTTACTTTTCCTTTGGTGGCCTCTGCTTTCGGAGTCATATTCATGAAGTCTGTA
>NW_007780028.1:1833-3122 GCF_000696425.1 Galeopterus variegatus
TGAAATCAACCAACAAATGTGTGTTCAGACTGCTCCACCGGTCAGCCATTTCCCCATCTCCCACCTTCTCCTCAGGCCTCCTTATTCCCTGAGACACAGAAATATTAAAATTAGGCCAATTAATAACCCTATAATGGCCTATACGTGTTCAAGTGAAAGTAAGAGTCACACATTTATCACTTTTAATCAAAATCTAAACATAATTAAGCTTACTGGGGAAAGTATGTCAAAAATCAAGATAGGCTGAAAGCCAGGTCTGCGAATGAAAAGGATAAGTTTATTGATATTGTAGAGGTAGGGAATAGAGGGCTACCAGAGACTAGGTGGTGGAGGGGAGTGGAGATGACAGGGGACTGATAGAGGTTGTACAAAATTACAATTAGATCGGAGAAAGAAGTTCTGCTGGACTATTTCATGGCAGGGTGATTATGGTAAACAGTATTGCATATTACATAATAGCCAGAATAGAGGCTTTGCAATGTTCTCTCAGTAAAGAAATGATAAATGCATGACGTGATGGATATGCTACCTTCCCTGAACAGATCATTATACCTTCCCTGTACAATATACACATGTATCAAACATCAAGTGGTACCCCATAAATATGAACAATTATAATGTGCCAATTAAAATAAGTTAATTATTTGTTATAATCCCTTTTTTCTTTTTTTACTTTTCCTTTGGTTGCCTGTGCTTTTGGAGTCATATTCATGAAGTCTGTACCTAATACTACTT
The DNA here is from genome assembly GCF_000696425.1 of Galeopterus variegatus. Taxonomy (NCBI): domain Eukaryota; kingdom Metazoa; phylum Chordata; class Mammalia; order Dermoptera; family Cynocephalidae; genus Galeopterus; species Galeopterus variegatus. The sequence goes on from NW_007780028.1 coordinate 2,569, forward strand.
CCTGGAGTGTTCCCCTGTGTTTTCCTTAAGAAGTTTTTTTTTTTTTTTTCTTTCTTTCCTTTTTGTCTTTTTTTACTGACCGGTAATGGGATTGCAACCCTCGGTGTCACGCCTGTACTGGGGACCGGCAACGGGATAGGAACCCTTGGTGTTGCACCCACACTGCGCTCAGCCAGTGAGCGGGAACCGGTCTCCACATGGGATCTGAACCCTCGGCGGGAGCGCCACCGCGCTCCCAAGCAGCACACTCTCCAGTGCACCACTGGGCCGGCCCCAAATTATATATATTTTCTTTTTCTTTTTTGTCCTTTTTTGAGACCGGCTGCTCCGCGCTCAGCTAGTGAGCATGGTGAGCACACCGGTCATCCCTATATATGATCTGAACCTGCGGTGGGAGCGCTGCTGTGCTCCCAGTGCTGCACTCTCCTGAGTGCGCCACGGGCTTGGCCCTCCTTAAGAAGTTTTATTGTTTCAGGATATATATTTAATTCTCTTTGAGTTGATTTTGGTATATGGTGAGAGGTACAGGTCTAGTTTCATTCTCCAACATATGA
>NW_007780029.1:0-1093 GCF_000696425.1 Galeopterus variegatus
AGAAAAGTAAAATAATTAAGAAAAGAATAAAAACTCTTGCACATTTTTGAAATCCCCTTCTCTGCACCCCACCCAACATCACCATCCCTCTCAACTTACTCCACTCCTTGCTTCCTAGGTAATCATAATCTTGAATTATGGGTTATCATTCCTTTACTTTTTATTATAGTTTTTTTTAAAAAATGTATCCCTAAATAATATGTTTGCTGGGTTTTGCATGTTTTTGAAGTTTATGTAAATGGAACTGCAATCTATATATTGTCACTGTCTTTTTCATCAACATTATGTTTGAGAGATTCATTCAGGTGGACACATGAAACTATACGGTGCATTTGTTTTTCACTACTGTATACCAAGTATTCCATTGTATGATATACCACAACTTACTTAACCAGTTGTTACCGAGACCACCAAAGGTCCCTTTGCTCCCTGCTCAATAGCCAATAATTGAAAGACAAGAGTTGGTGTAAGGAAAGGTAGCCTTTAATCAGGAAGCCGGCAGCCTGGGAAGTGGTAGACTTATGTCTCAAAGACCATCTCCACCTCTCCCAGGTTTGCCAAGGGGTTTTATAGGGGTCTGTGGTGGAAAGTTGACCAAGCAGGGACATGTAGACATGCTTGAGTGTTTCAGAGTGTTTCAGAGTGTTTCATCAAGGAGCTTCCCGGGTGGGAGTTGACCAGCATCACATTTTTTTCTCCATGGGTTCAGTTCCTATTATTCTCAAATAACATCAAGTCAGTAAGGTAGTAAAGCATGGCCATCTGGGTTAATAATTTTCCCTCTAATTATCTGTATACAATGTGAGAGCAACAGTCATTTTGTTTTGGCAGTTAGCTGCAGGCTATGTGGTTTGGGTTACTGGAGACAGCAAATTTTTAAATTCAAAGGCTCAACAAAATGGAGTCACTTCTGTTCAGGCTGTTACACAATATCCTGTCAATGGTCCTTCATTTTGGCTCCAGTTTTTTACTGTTAAAAAACATGCTGCAATGAATACTTTAGTGACTGTGTCCTGTTGCACACATATGAGGGTTTCTTTTGTCCAAGGTGTATATCTAGGCATGGAATTGCTGGGTATTAGGTGGGTGCATC
>NW_007780029.1:2367-3122 GCF_000696425.1 Galeopterus variegatus
TTTACCTATCCCTGCACCAGTAACACCCTAGTGAAACTTTAAACAATCCTGGAACTGTGATGGTCAAATTCTCTCCACCTGATATGCACATTTCTTCTTCAATGGTGTATCAACTATTCTTTTTTCTCTTCGGCTATTCTTGGCCTTTCTCTCTTCTGTATAAATTTTAGAATTAACCTATCAGATTCCACAAAGACAATTCAATAAACTTTTTCAGAAGATTTACTTTCATTATAATTTTTCTAAAACAAAGACTTGAGTCTAAGCAAATAAATGTTAAATCATTTTAAAGTAGTGCTGAGAGATTAAGGAATGAATTAACTCAGTAACATCAGTCCTGCAAAATTTAATTAGGAAGATCTCATTTTGTTTAAAAAATATATAATATCACAGCCTACAGGAAACCAGCCAAGATCAATGAATGGAGATCTTCTATATTTTATTCCAGCTAGCTCATTTTAAAATCATGCCTATCTTGGGAGAGTCTAAACTTTCAGTAAAATCAGTGAATAAGTATTTATTCATAAGCAATTAGTATGTATCCATTCCTGATCTAGATAATATAGAAAATATACAAATGGAGTAAAATATTATTTTGGTCTTCCAAGGATTTATAATTTATTGTGGGAACAATTGGTAAACAATAAAATTCCAAACCTTGTATTCTGACTATGATCTACTGTGGAATAAGGTCATACTTTTGTTCTGGACATACTGAGTTTGGGACAACAGACTACTACAAGGGTATTTCAAAA
>NW_007780030.1:0-624 GCF_000696425.1 Galeopterus variegatus
CCAAGTCAAGGGTTAAGATCCCCTTACCGGTCATCTTTAAAAAAAAAAAAAAAAAAAGACCTGAAAGTATAAAACTCCTAAAAGAAAACATAGTGGACACTGCAGGAAGTAGGACTGGACAAATACATTATAAGACCTCAAAAGCATAGGCAATAAAAGAAAAAATAAACAAATGGGATTAAATGAAAATAAAAAGCTTCTGCATAGAAAGAAACAATTACCAGAATGGAAAGACAACTAGCAGAATGGGAAAAAATATTTGCAAACTATGCATCTGACAAGAGATTAATATCCAAAATATACAACAAACTCAAACAAGTTAACAGTGAAAAAACAAGTAACCAGATTAAAAAATGAGGGAAGGAACTGAATAGGTATTTCTCGAAAGAAGATATACAAATGGCCAATGAACACATGAAGAAACACTCAACATCACTAAGCATCAGGGAAATGCAAATCAAAATCATAATGAGATGTCACCTCACCCCAGTTTGACTGGCCATTATCAAAAGAACAAAGAATAGCAAATGCTGGCAAGGATGTGGAGAAAGAGAACCCTCCTGCACTGTTGCTGGGACTGTAAACTGGTGCACCCATTATGGAAAACAGTGTGGAGGTTCCTCA
>NW_007780030.1:2472-3122 GCF_000696425.1 Galeopterus variegatus
TCCACCAACAGTGTAGAAGAGTTCCCCTTTCCCCGCATCCTTGCCAGCATTTGTTATTCTCGGTCTTTTTAATATAAACGGGGGTGAGATGATATCTCAATGTGGTCTGATTTGCATTTTTCTGATGACTAGTGATGCTGAACATTTTTTCGTGTACCTGTTGGCCATTTATGTCATCCTTTGAAAAGTGTCTATTCATCTCCTTTGCCCATTTTTAATTGGATTATTTGATTTTTACTATATAGTTGAGTTCTTTGTATATTATGGATATTAATCCCTTGTCAGATGTATAGTTTGCAAATATTTTCTCCCATTTCTTAGGCTGTCTTTCCATTCTAAGTGTTTATCGACAAATGACTAGATAAAGAAAATGTGGTATGTACTACTCATCCATAAAAAAGAATGAAATTCTGCCATTGGCAGCAATATGGATGAGTCTGGAGAAAATTATGTTAAGCCAAATAAGCAAAGTAGGAAAGAGAAATACCACATGTTCTCACTTATAACTGAGTGCTAAGGGTGGGGGGGGGTGAGGGAGAGAGAGAGAAAGAAAAGAAAGGAAGAAAGGAAGGACAGAGAGAGAGAGAGAGAAGAAAAAAGAAAGAAAGAAAGAAAGAAAGAAAGAAAGAAAGAAAGAAAGAAAGAAAGAA
>NW_007780031.1:0-3122 GCF_000696425.1 Galeopterus variegatus
GAGAAAAGAAAGTTTATGGAAAAAAATAGAATTGACAGATAATACATATCTTTCCATGAACTTTTTGACGTACCTACATATGCCTTGATTATAAGATTAAAAAGTGAAAGGATATAAAAAATACATCTTGCAAATCATCCAAAAGTAAGCTAACGGCAGGTTTTAAAAAATACATTGAAGTAAATGTGTAATTAGAAATGAAGGGGAATATCTCCTAATGCTATGAACCATTTAACTGTTTTAAATTTGCGCACGTCTCATAAGAGGCCTTGCTATAGTTGAAGTGTCTCCCCAAAACTCATGTTGAAGCCTGACCCCATTGTAACAGTGTTAAAAGGGTAGGAAATCTGATTATGGCATTTGGAAGGCGGGGCCTTTGGGCTCTGCCCTCATGAATGGATTAACCCATTCAGGGATTAATGGGTTAAAGGATGCCTTAGTCTTTCTCTGTTGCTTATAACAAAATACCCGGAACTGGGTGATTCATAAGAAAAGGAAGTTTATTGCTTACAGTTTTGGAAGCTGGAAGTCCGAAGTCAAGGAACACATCTAGTGAAAGCCTTCATGTTGACAGTACTGCAGGGGTTTCACGTGGCAGAAGACTCTAAGCATAAAGAGATAATTCTTCGTGCCCTGTCCTTTTAAAGCCCTCAGAACCACACCCCTGACCACCATTTTTCATCCACTCACTAGGCATGGTCTTCAGAATATAATCACCGCTTTAAGGTCCCGCCTTTCAGTTACTATAATAGGATTTCCCACCCTCTTAACACTGTCACAACGGGAAGTAAATTCTGGGGGGACATTCAGCCCAAGGCAATGGATAAATGGGTCATGATGGGAGTGGCACTAGTGGCTTTATAAGGAGAGCAAGTGAGCACATTAACACAGTTGTGTCCAGCCCTCTCACCATGTGATACCCTGCACCACCTTGGGACTCTGCAGATAGCACCCTCCAGGAAGAAATCTCTCACCAGCCACTGTCTCTGCCTCCAAAACTGTGGGTTTCCCAGCCTCTAAAGCTGTCAAAAATAATTTTAAAAAAATTTTTATAGAATACCCAGTTTCAAGTATTCTGTTATAAGCAACAGAAAACTGACTAATACAGCCTCAAAGTACATAAAGTCAAAATTGACAAAATTTAAAAGATAAAAATATAGATCCTCAACCATCACAGGAGATTTTGACACATCTCTCTTGGTAACTGATGGAACAGCATAAATACGTCTGTAAGGGGCTGGCCAGTTAGCTCACTTGGTTAGAGCAGCATGCTGGTAGCACCAAGGTCAGGGTTTGAATCCCACCAGCTGCCTATATATATATAATATAAATATATTATTTATACAATATAAATATTGTATATTTATATGATAAATATATAAATGTAATATAATATTAAATATACAATATAAATGTTATTATATATAATATAACATGATATTATATATCTGTAAGGACATAAAAAATATCTGAACAGTATGAGTAAAATAGTGTTACCTGTGAGATCAATGAGTCTTGATCCATCTTTATTTTGGTGAATCACTTGACAAACCTTTTCAGGACAATCTTTGAGAAAATAAATAAATGTAAGTAGTGTGAGTATAAAGTTAGGAAGACTTCAGCAAATGAAACAACTAGAAGTGTTTGTGTAAACTCTCTAGCAGGAAAAATTTATGTCCTTCCTTGGTTCAATCCCTATTCCATTTAAATCATATATAACTAATACCAGTGATAATAGAATAAAATTTGAAAATTTCTTAATGGTCTGAAACATTGGTTAAATGGATTGAAATTGAATCTGTAACATGAAAATTTAAGTGGTATAAAGGCAAGGTCTTGCATATTGCTTTTTTGATGTAAAAATAGTTTAGAAATTCTTAAAAATTGAGAGATAACTAACATATACACAAAAGTGTACAACTCAATTTTTACTCTGTGTATACCCATGTGATCAAGTCATAGAATATTTCCAGCACCCTGGAAAGCTCCTTCGTGCCTCTTTTGGGTCAACCCCCTCCCCTTGACAGGTAACCAATATTCTGCCTTCTATTATCATTGATAAGTGTTGCCTGTTCTTGAACATTATATAAATGGAATCCTACATACATACATACCTATATATATATATATAACCATATATATAGGCATGTACGTGTATTTATGTACATATCTCTATATTTATCTGTCATTTATCTTTTATCTATCTATTTATCTATATATCTGTCATCTATCTATTGTCTATGTATGTACGTATCTACCTATTACCATCTATCTAAAGGAAACTAGATCATACTCATAGAAAGATATACAGGCAAAAAAAAAAAAGAAAAAAGAAAAAAGATATAGACCTTACACTTCTCACAAAAATTAGCTCAAAATGATAAGGGACCTAAATGTAAAGTGCAAAACTATAAAATTCCTAGAAGATACATAAGTGAAAACCTAGATGACCTTGGGTATGGCAATAACTTTTTAGATATAAAACCAAAGACATATAATGCATGGAAAAAAGAATTGATAAGCTGGACTTTATTAAAATTAAAAATTTCCACTCTGTGAAAGGCAATGTCAAGAGAATGAAAAAACAAACTGCAAATGGGAGAAAATACTTGTGAAAGACACATCTGATAAAGCATGTTATCCAAAATATACAAATAACACCAAAACACAACAATGAGAAAACCAACAACCTAATTTAAAAATGGGCCAAAGACCTTAACAGACACCTCACCAAAGAAGACATACAGATGACAAATAAGCATATGAAAAGATGCTCCACCTCATATGTCATCTGGGGCATGCAGATTAAAACAGCAGTGAGACACCACCGCACAACTCTTAGAATAGCCATAATCAAGAACACTGACAGCACCAAATGCTGGGAGGATGTGGAAGAACAGAAACCCTCTCTCATTGCCAGTGGAAAATGCAAAATGGTACAGCCACTCTGGAAGAAAGTTTGGCAGTTTCTTATAAATTTGAAATAGTCTTATGAAATGACCAGCAATTATGTTTCTGGTATTTACCCGCAGGAGTTGAAAACTTATGTCTGCACAAAAACCTGCACAAGGATGTTTCTAGCAGCTTGCTTCTTAACTGCCCATACTTGGAAGCAACCAAGA
>NW_007780032.1:0-403 GCF_000696425.1 Galeopterus variegatus
CTCGTCCTCCCTGGCCTTTCCTGTGTGCCTCATCCTGCTTGGACTTTGGCCTTTGTCTTCAGGTTATCCCCTGTTGCTATGTCAAAAGCTGGGGCATCTTATGGTTGACTTTTTAAGGTAAGATAAAGCCGTAGTTCTTCATGCTCACTATCCTCGCCCCATCAACCCCCGTTGCTGCACCAAAAGTTCTGGCAGGCCTCCCTTGAAGGGTGACATGGGGCAGAGCCTGGGAATGTTTCTGCATCTCATTGATGTCCCACTGGAACCAGGGAAGACAGGGTAGTGCAGAGGTCTCAGCCCCATTCTGTCCTGGCATACTTCTCCACCATTGGTGTTCTGTGCTATCTACTCCACACTGACTTAGAAGACCCATCAAAATCCTTCTCCCAGAGGGTTTCAGAAG
>NW_007780032.1:1481-3122 GCF_000696425.1 Galeopterus variegatus
TATCTACTCCACACTGACTTAGAAGACCCATCAAAATCCTTCTCCCAGAGGGTTTCAGAAGCTGGGCACAAGCCCCTAACATTTATGGATAGCTTCCTTCATCTATCTAAATTTTCTACCATCTTACCACTCCATCTTCTTTCCATTCCCCTGCCAACACGCACTTGTACGCATGCAAACACACATACTTTCAAGGACCCAGACAGTGTCTAAACTCCAGTTAGGCACTTTGGTCCTTACCTCTTCCTACCAGCCAATCAAACCATTGTCTCTTCTTGAGCCAGGGAAACTGCTCTAATATTGTGCTATAGCCATAGTCTTTGATTAACTTTCATATAAACTCTCAGTTCTAGATGTTCCAAGCCAAGTGCTTTTGGACCATCAAAGCAAAACCATTTCTCCCTTAAGTGGCTTTCAAGACAATTGCTTCTGCTGATCTTGTTTTTAAAATTCTGTTTGGAAAGTTAGAACTGAACAATAACATCTTTGTTCTTGGCTGTTACTGCCTGCCCACCAAAGCCGAAGTTGTCTCAGCTTTACTGGGTAGAGCAACAAGATCAGTAAGGATGAAAAACAAATCAGATAATATTTCAAAAATACTATCCCATTAAATCTTATTGCCTGGACATCAGTTGTTCTATTGCACAAGAGCAGTGCTGATTTCTATGCATATTTACAAACAGAATTGTCAGTTTTTCAAAGATGTGATACAGGTGAGCTAATGGTAGATATAGAGGGGAAACTTGGAGTTTATATTGATTCCTCTGACTTGGATATCCCTACAGTTTATTTAAACCTTCTAAATCCTATCTCTAAAACAGACATAATGACTTACTCATGACAATAGAACATATTGTCTGTACTTTTGGAGACTCTATGGAAAGATGTCAGCAGCTGACCAAATTCTATTATCAGAGATGTAAAATGAATAGGAGTGGCTCTTGAAGTGACCCCTGCTCAGTTCCTGGAAAAACAGCTCTTTGGGTAATCACCATTATGAATTGCTGCTGGTGGCTGTGCTACTGGAAGTCTGTGGGCTTATGGGGATCACTTTAACATTGGCTGTGTTAGGGTGGTTTTGATGCTTCTTCACATTCCGAATAATCCATAATTGTAGCTAAACTGTTATTAAAAAAAAACAACCATGCTATATCTTGTCATTGAGTGTGAGTTCCAGGTATCATTGCCCAGTAATTATAAGACCTATTTACCTCAGACTTTTTCAGAGAATAAAATATGATAATACACATGTATGCTGCATACTTCAACTCTATGCAAATGTTAGGTGGTAGTGGTTATTAATTTTTCTAACTCTCCTTCTGCACTCTCTTTCTTCTTCATATATTTTTCTTTCTTTTCACTGCTTGGGGATATTCATGCCTATAATGCTTAATTTTTAAATGAAGTAATTTTTTCTCAGAGCACCCTAGCTGTTCAGTGTCTTCTGTTATCTAGTGTCTTTTCTATTGTTTAAACCATATCTCTTGGAGCTTTTTTGGTTCCTTTTGGGTCTGTGACTGTTTCTGTTTTTTGAACTTTGGATATTTTTCAAATATACTGCTTTTTTTTTTATAGTGAACTACATTCTGTGCTATGTGATTTGTTTTGTGTGTGTGTGTGTGTGTGTGTGTGTGTGTGTGT
>NW_007780033.1:0-1474 GCF_000696425.1 Galeopterus variegatus
ACGGGGGCAACACTAAGGGTTGCGATCCGTTGCCGGACACGGAAAAAGACAAAAGACAAAACAGAAAACAAAAAAAAAAAAACATGTCGTTATTCACAATACTTATGCTGTGTCTCTTTCAAATTAACCGATTTTGTAATCAGTTGCATCACCCCTGTGAAGTGAATATGGCTCAGAAAGATAAATGGACATCGCATGAGCTACAGCAAAATTGCTGTGAAGCTAACATTCTTTGAGACGATGTACTGGCTGGCAGATGTAATTACTGTAAGATAATGTTAAGAGCGATGCTTTCAGTAGGGCTGCCTTAGTATCAACTGTTGTCCAGGCAGAGTTTTTTGGAGTGTACACAATTCTCAAATTTTCTCCACTCCCTACCATGACTAGTATTAGCTTCGTCTTCTTGTCTTTCCACAGTCTGTTTTTGCTGACTATTGTCCATGGGTATGGTTTATAATTTTTCATTATTTTCTGGAGACTTTCTATTTCACAAGTATATCTTGGTGCTGATACCATTTTACATTCATAAATAAACCCATCTATTCTCAATTACTTAGCTACAAATCCATGGAAATACCTCAGTTTGGGTAAGCACTTTAGAATTTTCTCAAGTTCCTCTACTTAAAAGAAATTAAGTTTTTATCTTCTCACTGACCCATTTTATTTTTTTTTTTTTAAGGAATGGGAGTCATACTGTATAAGGTTACATTGTGCTGCCCAGTGCTGTCAAGCAAAATGAAGCCAAGTGGACTTAAGACAAAAGTATCAGACTTCCCCTGGAAATCTTAAACAAAAAGAACCCCCTGTCACTAAAATAATTCAAAAGGTAAGAGTAATTCTGTATATCTCTGGAAGATTTGACTTCTTAGATTACAAAAGGGCCTCACTTTCTTAAACTCCTAAACAGATAATACTCATATACACTCATTTCCTTCTCAGCAAAGCTTGCATTTGGGTTCCCAGTAACTCCATTTGGGAAAAACATTTCTCATTCATTTCAACTTTGAGACTGAAAATAAAGATATGATATATATCCTTGTTGCATACAAAAAAAATCTTCAAATTACTTTTACATAATAATGTTTACACAGATTTGAACAAATAAATTTGAAATTTTTGATCCACAAAGGTAACATTTTTTAAAATTAGTATCATTGTATTTAGGCAGACCAAAATATCATGTTTTTAGTGTGGCAGAAGAAGGAAAGGATCAAATCTTCTTTGAAAATAGAACCACATCTTATATCAAAACTTACAGAAGAGTGGCTCCAGTTCTACTCACAATAAAGCAGCAAAATATATCTTGAATAGAAGATGCCCTGGTGGGCAGACTTGCTCTGATCCCCAGGACACCCAAATGCATGCAAAGAGCTCTGAGATATGGTTTGGGGAGGGAGGTGGTCCCTCTGGTGAATACGGAGAACAGTTAGGAAGCAAAAGCCCCTCAATGACTATGCACAGAGATGAAAGGTAA
>NW_007780033.1:2209-3122 GCF_000696425.1 Galeopterus variegatus
ATACGGAGAACAGTTAGGAAGCAAAAGCCCCTCAATGACTATGCACAGAGATGAAAGGTAACGGAATGATCCAAAACAGGGTCCTCCCTAAGGATAATGTACAATTCACATTGCAGTAGACTTCAGTGCAGCCCACAGAATGCCTTGTCTTGTTACTGTTTGTGACCCTGTAAAAATAAAAGTTGTTCTTTAGGGGTGATTTTAGCTTTAGATTTTCTGTTTGAAAAACGTTACATACCATCTCTAATTCCCATACACACAACCCTTTAAAGGTTTCTGGAACTCTTTAAATAAATCAAATAAATCAAATATTAAATGCCTTCTCTAATTTAATTATGAGCACTGATCAGTTTGCTGCATTTTTAAAAGGAAACTCCTTAAATAAATGATGAGATACATCCATTCCATTCCATCAAATTCTGTGCTGCCATTCAAAAGAACAAGGATGATCTAGACGTTCTGCCTTGGAGAGATGATCATAGCATATGGACATGTGGCAAAAAAGCAAGGAGCAGAATAATGTAACATGCAGTATACCGTGAGCCCATATTTGTTAAAGTAAATAAATAAATGTGAGTGTCTATGAGTATAAGAAAGCAAGTATGGAAGAACGCACAACATACATCTATTGCCAGTGATGTCACAGTGATAAGAGTTTGGAAGTGTCGTTCCCCCAAAACTCATGTGGAAATCTGATCCCCAGTGTGGCAGCGTTGGGAGCTGTGTGAGTCATGGGGGTGGATCCCTCATGAAAGGATTAATGCTCTCCCTGAGGGGCAGGTAGTGAGTGAGTTCTTGCTCTATCAGTTCCTGTGAAAGCTTGTTGTTTAAAAGACCCTGGCACCTCCCCACCCTCTCTCTCTTGCTTCCTCTCACCATGTGATCTGCTTGTACCCGCTGGCTGCCTGCCACT
>NW_007780034.1:0-529 GCF_000696425.1 Galeopterus variegatus
ACTCGGGCAAGGAAGTCTTTTTTCCCTTTTAGGAGTTTTCCTTTAGCTCCATATTACAAATGCCATAAAAGAGACAACAGGAAAAGTTGGCCCCAGCTCAAGAAGCAGAGATGAAAACCAGGCCTCTATTTTTGCAAGGGTGATGTACATAGATTGCCTTCTATTTTATATCAGAAATTTCTGTTGTTTCCATGGAAACAATGAGTATGGTTTAGTAACTCTACAGGACCTCAGCAATATTGGTGCTTGGGTGATTTGGTGCGGTTGGCTTGGTGATTCCAGAAATCTCCACAGGTTTAAAAATGTTAAAGCTGAAGCCAACTCCGCTGAACCCCCAATTGTGTTTCTCCCCTCTTTTTGACACACAGACCTCTCATGCATACAACACCCCTCTGAGCTCCGAAGGTGTTCAAAAAATGCCCCCTGCATAAATATGTCCCGTGATGTACAACTAAATGAAACATTTTTCAAGGACATTCTAAAGATCTTTCCACTCAGGAATATTTTTTGTTTTGTTTTCAGCAACCCT
>NW_007780034.1:2259-3122 GCF_000696425.1 Galeopterus variegatus
TGTGTATAGTCTTTCGGTTTTGGGTTTTCTGTGGGGTTTTTTGGTGGTTGGCTGATACAGGAATAGAACCCTGGACTTCAGAGTTATCAGTACCATGCTCTGACCAACTGAGTTGACAAGCCAGCCAAGGTGTATGTTTTAAGGACTAGAGAGAGAACCTACAGTGAACACTAAGGAAAGGTGCTGAATTCTTTGCTGGTGACTCCTTTGGAAGGCGGGAAAAGGAATGATGTCCATAACTAAATCATCCTCTTTATAAAGCTGATGTTGAAAAACCAACTTGGTCCCTGGATTAGGATATTTACTTTTTATAAAGCAACTCCAGGCTTGTACAGGTAAGGAGAAGCCACTCAGCACTGCAAATCAGTACTGACTTGGAGTCTTCCCTTCTGTGCAGTATTGATGGACAGAATTTTGGAGTCAGGGATATGGGAAGGAAAGTGAACTGTGACTTCTGAGCATTGCTCTGCTCCTAGCACTAGGCTGGGCGCTTTATATTCAGGGCTGGGTGCTTTATATTCAGGACCTCTGAACTCCAGACACATGTAAGCAGTTGCCTACACTGCATCCCTTCTTGGATGTCTAAAGGCATCTCAAACTTAAACCAAATTGAGCTTCTACTCTTTCTCCCCAAATCCTGTTCCAGCCACAGTTTGCATTCCAGTTGATGGCAGCACCATACTTCCAGTAGCTCCAGCCAAAAGCCTTAGCATCTTATTCAACTCATCTACTGCTGTCATACCGCATACTTGATTTGTCAAGAGATTCTGTTGGCTCTACCTTCAAAATGCAATCCGGAGTTTCTCTACTTCCCCTCACCTTACTGCCCCTGCCTGGTTTAGACCACCCTCATGTTTCATCTG
>NW_007780035.1:0-1290 GCF_000696425.1 Galeopterus variegatus
GAAAAACTATCCAGACATTTATATGGAATAACAAAAGACCACACATAGCCAAAGTAATTCGGAGGAAAATAAAAAATAACCTGGAGGCATAACACTACCTGACTTTAAACTAAACTACAAAGCTTTGAAGTCCTCAGGCAGCTTCAATTCTACGGCTTTCCTGTTCTCAGGGCAGGCATCAGCTCTCCCTGACTGGCATTGGATGCTGGTAGCTCAATAATCCTGGAGTCTCCATAGTGGTCCAACTCTCATGGCTGTAGTAGGCATGGCACTGGTGAGGGTTTCCTTCTGCAGCTCAGACCCCATATATCCACTTGGCATTGCTTTAGTGAAGGCTGCATGCAATGACTCTGCCTTTGTGACAGATCTCTTCCCAGGCCCTCAGGCTTTTCCATTCATTCTTTGAAACCAGGGTAGAGGCCCCCAACCCTCCACAACTCAGGCCTCCTGTGAGCCTGCGGACCTAACACCCCTTGGATACTGCCAAGGCTTTCAACACCCCACTACTCTGGTTCCAATTTTCTGTATTAGTCTGTGTCTGTTGCTTACAACAAAATACCTGAAACTGGATACTTTGTAAAGGAACAATATTGATTCCTTACATTTTCAGAGGCTGGGAAATGCAAAGCCCAGGGAATACATCAGTTCAGAGTTACGTTGGTGGGTAGTGACTTTTCACAGCAAAGTAGGGTGTCACATGGAGGATGGCAGAAGCACAGAGAGAGAGAGCATGATGAGAGCTCCTTATGTGCTGTCCTTTTAAAGTTCTTAGAGCCACACCCATGACCACCTTTAGACCAAAATTTATTAATCCATGTACTAGGGTATGATTCTCACAATCTAATCATCTCTTCAGGGCCCCATCTTTCAAGTACCATGATAGGATTTCCCACCCTCTTAACACTGTCACAGAGGGAACCAAGCTTTAATGAGTATGGAGGGACATCCAGTCCACAGCAGTGACCATCAGATGTAACCCTTGGAGATTCTCCACTGTCATGATTTTCATTCTTCTCGGGGATCCCTGACTATGACTGTAGTGTGACATCAGTCCAGCATAAATCACCTGACAAATATCAAGGCAAAAAAGTGTCTCTAAATCCAGAAATAATTCAGAAAAAGAAGGAAACATCTGGATTAGCCTGGTGTTGCAGCATTACTCACGCTTAAAGAAGTGCTTATTTAAGTATGTACAGACAATTATGTATCAAATAAATGTACATGCATATATATGTGTATTGTAAATGTATATGCAAATTTCCTACAAATTATGTAAATTTACTCTTTTAC
>NW_007780035.1:2290-3122 GCF_000696425.1 Galeopterus variegatus
TATGACATAATGAAGTTTTCTTGCTGTGATCCTACCTTGACAGTGATACCTAGAAGCACCTCCACAAGTATTGTGGGGCCGTGCCCTAAATGACAAAATTGTGAGAGTTGGGGATATAGTTACCATACTGAGCAGTCTGGACTTAACTCCGCATCGTAACCATCACTTCTGAAAGCTCATTTCTCTAACTCCTTTTCCCTCACTGATTTGCTGAACTTGCTGAATGAGGGGACATCCCTTTACATTTGGCAGTCAGAAGAGGAGGATTCATAACTCACCACAGGACCTGTAGGCAGACACGTGTGCAGGGATGAGGATGGGAGAGTCACCTGGTGAGGGGCCGCAGGCAGTTGAGAGCATCTGCACCCCCAACATTGGGCTTCACAGTCAGGTCTGAGCACCACATGATTAAACAGCCTGTACCTTTAGTGGCAGATGCACTTGAGATTCTCAGGGAGCATCAGAATATCCCCAATTTCTAGCATCTTTTTCCCTACCTGTTGTTGACATTGAAAAGATGTAGTTTGTATCAGAATTCACCGTATTAAAAAAAATCCTGTTTAAAATACAAAAAGTAGCTTCTTCTTTGCTCCATGAAATCAGACTGAGGCTGGAATCCAGACTCTTCAGAGGTAGTGATCTCTGCCCTTTAGTAAATCAAGAGATGTACTCTCATGTCTGTGCTGCTAGGGCTGAGAAGGGGAAAGAGAGTTGTTAGAGGAGCCTTCCTGGCCCCTTCTTCCAAAACCTACCAGTGACCTTCAGAGCCTGGCTGCATCTGAGAAATGCTCTCAGCAGATGGAGGCACCAGGAGGAGTAGCTGAGTCAGCCC
>NW_007780036.1:0-807 GCF_000696425.1 Galeopterus variegatus
TTGCTACACAAATAATTACAACAAACTTAGTGGCTTGAATCAACACACATTTGTTATTTCAGTTTCCGAGGATCAGGAATCTGAGAATGAATTAGCTTGGTTCATATGCTTCACAATATCTGATTTGTCTGCAATCAAGATATGATCCAGGGCTGGGGGTTCATCTCAGGCTAGACTGGAGAAAGATCAGCTTTCAACCTCACATAATTTTTGATAATATTCAATTTCTTGCAATATTCTGGATTAAAAGACTTTTTTTGTTGTTCACTATTAGCTAGAAGTCCTGTTCACTTCGCAGCTAGCCATTGGATGAGGGCAGCCTTCAATTCCTTGCCACGTGGGCCTCTCCTCCATGGTTATTTGCTTCCTCAAAGCATGCAAAACACAAAGGTGATAGATAGACTGAGTCTACTAGTGAGAGAGAAGTCTCACTGTTAGGTAATGCACTAATGAAAGCAACATGATACCACCTTTGCCATATTCTATTGGTTAAAATAAGTCACAGGCCCCATCCATACTCAAAGGGAGGGAATTATATTAGATCCTGGATACCAGGACCCCAGGATAATTGGGGATAGGGCTGGGGCATATTTTAGTAAAATATGTCTGCCGCACATACTGGTATGTGTTCATTCATTCTTTCATAAAAATTATTGTTTGTCGAACAAACTTGAATGTGAGCAAGTGTGGGACATATATGTGTTACTCTGTCTTGTGATTTTTTGATAATTTATGAGAAATTGGATGACTAATATATACCATTGTAGATTGGTAGTATTTGAATTTCCCTTATTTATGGAAAAAAAA
>NW_007780036.1:2813-3122 GCF_000696425.1 Galeopterus variegatus
GCGGAAGACTGGTACCAGTAGTTGATGCTTCTGGAAGAGTAGGTTTGGGAAAAACCACCACCTGGATTGCACTTGTCTCCACTCTTTACCTGGCTAACTAATACTCATTTACCAGGTCCCAGGTTTCTATTCATCCATTCAAAAAACATAATTTGATTATTTGATTTTATCTCAATATTCTTTGTGTTTCCTCCGTGGGAAATATTACCTTAATTGTCCTGTGAAATTTTCCTTTCTGTATGCTCAGCCCCAACACATGTTATGCTACATATCAGAGGCTCAGTATATGCTTTTTGAATGAAGTTAATA
>NW_007780037.1:0-1409 GCF_000696425.1 Galeopterus variegatus
ATGTGTGGACAAGACAGAGAGGAAAGACTGGAAAGTTTTCTGGGAAGATCTTAAAACATATTGAAAGCTTCTGAGAGGAAGAATCTCTTGGGAAATTGGGGAGAGAAGAAAAGAGTAAAAGAAACAATAAGAAAGAAAAATTATATGACCCTACAAACTGTGAACACCCTAAGTGTTTGTTATGGGCTGAATTGTGTCTTCCAAAATTCATGTGTTGAAGCCCTAATTCCCAGCACATCAGAATGTGAATGTACTTGTGGAGGTAATTAAGTCAAAATGAGACTTTAGGATGAGCCCTAATCTAATCTGACTAGTGTTTTTATGAAAAGAGGAGGTTGGGACACACAGAGAGACACCAGGGATGCGTGGTCACAGAAGAGAGACCATGAGGACACAGCATGAAAGTCAAGGAAGATGTCTTAGGAGAAACCAACCCTGCCAACATATTGAACTTGGACTTCTAACCTCCCAAACCATGAGAAAAGAAATCTCTGCTATTTAAGCCACTCAGTCAGTTGTATTTTATTATGGCAACCCTAGCAAACTACTGTAGTTCTCAATAAAAATTTGTTGGATAAAGAGGGAAGGAGTCAGGAAGTATGGAAGGAAGGAAAAGAAAGCAAGAATGGAAGGAAGAAACAAAAGGAAAAAAAAGGGGGAGGGAACAAATCTGGTTTACCTTTACTTTATCAAGGTAGAAAATAACACACTTTACTTCCAACCACTGTACATCATTTTACAAGCTAATATTTCAGAACATGGCCATGACCAAGTGTTAAAATTTGGGGGTGGGGGAATGTATTCTTTCTAGTGTGCACTTAATTTTGGAGGCTTAAATTAAAGCAACTTTTTTATTCTTGCATTCCTGTCTTCTTACATGAAGGATTATTTCATGTTGCACAATGCGTAAGAAGTCAGGGCCTACCTTGTTGACACACGTGTATTTGCTTCTTCCTGCATTTATCCAAAACTTCATACACTGTCTCACGCACAGAGGATGTCACTAAATACATGAGTAATCCTCAGGATTAGTATGCTGACTGCTCAATAAAACGTGAATGATTTAGCCATTTCTCCATTTACCTTCCCAGCCCTTTCTGCTCTCTCTTCTAAGAAAAATAAAAAAACATTAGGATTGTGATATTAGTTGGTTGGTTTAAAAAGTTTCCACTTGGCGAAATAAAAAAGAGATTTAAAAATCATTAAAGCATTAACATACTGGTTACTCACGTGCTGACATTTGAGGACAAATCAGGAGACATTAAGATGCCACAATGATTAAAGTTGAATAATAGTTTGCTAAGTGCAAGGCATCATCCAAACCATGCCTTTAAGGGCTCATTCACTCTCCAACCCATTGTTCTAGAGAACTCTACAATAACCGCGGAGTAAATGACTTCCTGAGAGGA
>NW_007780037.1:2461-3122 GCF_000696425.1 Galeopterus variegatus
GGGGGGTGATGACGAGGGAGACAGCATGATGGGGACAATGATGTCACCTCCAAAGTCTGCCTTGCTGCTCCTCCAAGAAGAACACCCCACAGCTCCACCTCTTTTAAAAATGAAGTGTTTCAGCTTGGTCAGGCCCCTCTACCTCTGGGGTGAATTTTTCTTCTGCTGTTGCTTATGGGAATTCAGGCCATACCAATTTCAGGCTTTATTTTCTTTGCTGCTTCTTGAGGTGTCCTTGAGATCCTCAGATCCCAGACCACAGCAGTGAATGGTTTTGGAATCAGTGACTCCCATTATCTCTGTCATAAAGCAGAGGGATGGAACCCTGAGCATTCACACGAAGGGACTCATTGAATCCAGAGTGACTCCCCAGTAATCATGGCCACAGGCTCCAATATCGCCAGCATTTAAAGCAAACTAGAAAATAAGGAAGGCTATGAATCTAGTCCTTCATTCCACACATTCCCGGAGCCCTGAACCTGGCTCTGCACTGGGTGCTGGGGGAAGGAGGGCGGCATAGACAACCAGATCAGGATCTGCCCTTGGGAACATAGACTTTCCTGGGGAAATGGGACTTGTATGATATAGCTTCAATTTAGAACTCAAAATATGCGAGAGAGATAGACAGGGGCAAAATGCCTCTGAAGCATGGAGGAGCTGG
>NW_007780038.1:0-243 GCF_000696425.1 Galeopterus variegatus
TTGTAGCTGCTACAGTTTTACCATATTTGGAAAATAAAAGAAAATTTAAAAGGAAAGTGTCTCACTTTAAACTACTTCTTTTTTAAAGAACTTATATTTTTCAGTAAGAAACATATTGCTTATTAATGCTCATTTTGTGAGCTAATTTATTTTCTGCATTTTGTTGATTTAAATATCCAATTTTCTAGGGCCAGCCCATGGCTCACTTGGGAGAGTGTGGTGCTGATAACACCAAGGCCATGG
>NW_007780038.1:1067-3121 GCF_000696425.1 Galeopterus variegatus
TGATAACACCAAGGCCATGGGTTCAGATCCCTATATAGGGATGGCTGGTTAGCTCACTTGGCAGAGTGTGGTGCTGACAACACCAAGTTAAGTGTTAAGATTCCCTTACCGGTCATCTTTTTTTAAAAAAAATAAATGATAAATAAATAAGTAAATATCCAATTTTCTCACTCCACTTAAAAAACAACAGAAAACCTTACTAAAAACAGAAGTCCTTACTAAAGGATTCTGCCTCCCTTCTTGTTCCCTTTCTGATGCATCAGTATGGCTTACTGATTATTTTTTTCTCCTAGTCTCAAGATTTCTTTTTTTCTGCCCCTCAGCCTAGGTTTAATTCTCAGTATCGTGGTTGTGTCCTCAGTAGGACAGATTCCTGCAGGGAATATTCACCTGTCATTCTGGTAATACAGAGTTGAACACACTTTTTTCTTCTGATGCTTAAAAGATTCAATGCAGACCTTTCAAGCAAGCAAAACAGGTTGATTAGCTTTGTGAAGCATTAAGACCAGAAATCAATATGTGCTGTGTGCATTTGACGTGTGAATGAGGTTTGTAATGGTCAACTTTAAAATTATTTGTGGAGACAAGGGAGACAGGACTTTATCAGGGTTTAATGACATCTCATAACTTCATAACTGAGCAAGATGGCATTCTGCTTCATTCTGCATCAAATTTTTTCACTAAGCCACTAACAGGCAAGATCATTTTTGCTTTTTACCTACATTTTTTTCCTCTGAATAGCCTCTAGATATGGTGGGTTTTTTTTTTTTTAGTAAATCTGCAAAGACCAGAAGACATACAACTGAAGGATCAAAAAGAAGGCATGGTTCATGAACCAGACATTCTTGTGGGTTCTCTCACATAAAGAGTTTCTCTCCATCTTCTTACTGATGCCTTTACTAAGGGACTTTAGAGGGCAGTCTTATAACACCAAGGTCACGGGTTTGGATCCCTGTACCGGCCAGCCACCAAAAAAAAAGCAAAAAACACAGGACAAAACGTTTTAGCTCTTATCTTGAGATAAAGGATGGAGATGAAGCCATTTAGAATGCCTAGGTTCAAGGAGCAAGCAGAAAGCGGAGCTGGCTAAGGGTTCTGAGCAGAGACAGCTGGAGGAGGAGAGTCAGGAGTGAATGATGCCCTGGAGGCAGGAGCAGATTTCAAGAAGGAGCTCAACAGTATGGAATGCCAAGAAGAGGGCCAGGCGTGTACTGGGTTTCCCAGTCATGGGACTCCTGGTGGTGCTGAGGTGAGGTTGTGTGGAGGGCACATTGAAATCCATTGCAATCCAGTCTCTCCACTGACTGGGAGATAGGAGGTAGAAACCAGGAGTGTGGACTTCTCTTTTGAGAAAAGTAGCCGGTGAAAAAGAGAGGGAGAGAGAGGGTGATAGCCAGAGGTGAACATAAAGTGAAAGGAATTTTTTTTTCCTAAGAAGGCTATATAAGGTTGTTAGGAAAAGAAACCAGCATGTAGGAAGACTGAAAACAAAATTAAAAACTCAAGAGGAAGGGGAAGAACTAGAAAGAGCAGAAGTGTCATGTTGACTTTTGAACGGTTCAGCAAAAAAAAAAAGTATGTGCAGAGATAAACAAATATGATAAGAAGTTGGCAGTGGTTGAATCTAGGTAGAGGGTATGTAGGCTTTCATAGTACTAGTCTTTCCATTTTCAAGAATATTTGAAATTTGTCAAAATAAAAAGGATGTGATAAATCTGTGGACTGGCCATATATATTTGAAATTTTTCTTTTAAAAATATTGGGAGATATCCAAATATAATATAAACATAATATTGCAACTGAAAAGTTATGATTAAATGTTCATAGTCATATGTAATAGAATGCAGATTATATTGTGGTATGGACCTATAGAAATTGTTCCACTTGAATTTTTTTCCCTAGTTACCTTGAATGTATTTAAACTGAGAGAAAAAGGTCACAATATTTTCATGCAATATACTCTTGGTTCTTCAAATGGCAACTATGACAAATAGCAGAAAGAATTAAAGAATGCTGCACTTGTAATCCATACAAAACACCCACATTTTTTTTTT
>NW_007780039.1:0-966 GCF_000696425.1 Galeopterus variegatus
ATCATTTATGAATGTGTATACCAGATAACACGACCTAGGTAAAACTTACTATTTCTGATAAGAAACCCAAGATTGATAAAAGCAGAATAAGCTATCCCAGGTGATTAAAGGCAAACTCAACACACATGAGCTCCCCAGACAGCATTACATACTGAGCAGTAATATATGTACAACTGTGAAACAGATACTACAGGTGCTAACTAGAACTACCTGGCCTAATTACATTCATCAATTACCCGCTGAGATTAATGACCTACACAAATCTTAAGAAGTGAGCCCTCTTTAAATGGTCACTATGAAAACCACTTTCAAGTAATTTAGCACCTACATTAAGGTCACTTATTTTTTCTACCTACCTACACATCACATGGTTATAAAGCATTAAGAGTACATAAATTGTTTATTTCTTAAAGTAATGGCTTCCTCAGATCACCCCATTTAAGCCTAGGTTATTATGATACCAAAGGTAAAATATTTTGGTATACCACAACATTTTCAGTGTGAAATCTGAAATTACTTTTTAACCTTCTGATCACTTTATATCCAAGGATAAGTGTGTAAATTATACCAGTGTTGCATTAAAGATAATTATATGTCATATAGTATGTGGAGTCTGAAAGAAAATATTAAGTCTACTCAGTCAACATGTAAAAATAATCTTTTCCAAACATCATGTGCCATAAGAACAGAAGGACAAGCTGGTTGGCTAAAAATTCTTCATAGATTCAAAGCCCTAAACACATTTATAGGTCACTAATATTTCTTCCCAATACTTTTTGTATATACCATAATTAAGTGTCACAACCAAAAATACCAATAAAATGAGATATTAATTTTTAAAGCTATATAAAAAAAAAACTTACAAGACTGCCAATTCCTCTGTCTTGCTTCATCATAAAATTGACGCAATACAAGAAAGTCAATAACATCTGGCATATCATGATATCTAAACAAAAATTAAAAATT
>NW_007780039.1:2326-3121 GCF_000696425.1 Galeopterus variegatus
GACGACACCAAGCCAAGGGTTGCGATCCTCTTACCGGTCACAAAACAGACAAAAAACAAAAAACAAAGGTAGAAACAACTTCCCCTACTCGTCTGAACTCTCCACCCATGTAAATGGCATGGAAAACCATATAAAGTAGACTACCCATGCCTAACTGTTGCTATGACACACCTATTGTTACTTCTGGGGGTTTCCATTCCACATCTTAGGCTGTCCACAGTGTACTACTAGTTACCCTGCAGCTAAGTGAGAAGGGCATGCTAGTCAACAAGATAGAAAATCTAAATTTAAATAATTCCATTAAAAAAAAATACATACCTAATAGAGAAAGATTTATCCATAAGTTTTCCAGTTGCTGGATCTATAAATGCTAGTTTGAGGCAACAGAGTGTAGGGGGCCCAACTTCATATCGTATTCCAACTATTTTGACTAGTTCTTGATCCTTTAACAGACATTGTTTTAAAAATAAATGGTTAAAATAAAGAAATTCCTCAGTACTATAATTCTCCACATATTGCTAAATTAAGTGAACTCACAATTTAGGTTTCCAAACTGCAGACAAGTTTAACTTACAACTACAATAATTTTTTATAATCACTTTTGCTAAAGTTAATCTCCACATCTTTTTTAATACAAGCAGTTAATACAGTTTCTAATATAAGGAATATACTCAACTTTAGAAAGTCAATATATCCACTTTATAAAATACACCACAAAAGTATAAGGATGAAAACACAAACCACCAATTAACTCAATATCTAACAACAACCACCATTAATAAACTGACATATTTC
>NW_007780040.1:0-3121 GCF_000696425.1 Galeopterus variegatus
ACCCTACCGGATCCCTTTTGTCCCCTCTCTGACCTTTCTATGCCCCAGGAGCCTGACCACTCTGGCCTACCACACTAAACTCCTGTAATAATTTTTGGTTGGCCTTTGACCATGGGAAGCACTAGCAGGAGATCAAGGATGGGGGAATGGAGAGCGGTCACCCCACCACCACCACCTTGTCACAGTTCTGGCAGGGGCAGCAGTCCACTGTCTCAGCTCCCATCAGGTGGCCCTTCCTCCACAGTTCCTAGTTCACATATAAGGTACTTTAGGAAATTCCACTGCCGTCCCTAGCCCCTTATCTCCTAGGGATGGTATCAGCACCCTGCGGTTGTCCCTAGGTCATTGGCCACTCTTTCTTAACTTCCTCATCCCTACTTCTGCAAGCAGGCCCTTCATTAAACTCTCTGCCATTCAGCCCACTGAGTGTTCAGTTTCCTGCAGGAACTATAATTTCTACAGAGAATAAAAGATGGTTTCAGGGGTCACTTGGTTTGACTTTGTGATCCACTGGGTGCATGCATGGGAGGTTGTAGAGATGGAAAATACAGACTCCCCAGTTCCTGGCTGGCACAATGGGGCAGACAGTTGGCAGTGTTGGGATGAAGCCAGAGAGTCATCCAGGTTGAGATGTGGCAGGTGTAAAGAGTAAAGAGTG
This sequence comes from Galeopterus variegatus, assembly GCF_000696425.1. Taxonomy (NCBI): domain Eukaryota; kingdom Metazoa; phylum Chordata; class Mammalia; order Dermoptera; family Cynocephalidae; genus Galeopterus; species Galeopterus variegatus. Next base: position 659 of record NW_007780040.1, read on the forward strand.
GGCGGAGTCACTCATAGGTAAGGTAACATTCTGGACACATTGACATGAGTCTCCAGCTGTAGGTGCTGCCATTGGAACAGAAAAGTTGGAATTGGAGCTGAGAAATGGAACTGAGGTTGGAGATAGATTTGAGAGACTTGAAAGTCTTTAAGGGCCGTGGGCCTTAGCCCCACCCTCACCTGCAACCAGATCCTAAAATGTACTTATTAACCACGTGTGTTTCTTTGGGATGTGTGATCCGCTCATATCCTTAGATTTTTCTAATTCATTTTTAAGAATTCTTTTTGCAAAAGATGTTAATATTTTGTGTGTTTATAAAAAAAAATAGAGAGTAGAATAATGGTTACTAGAGGTTGGGAGGACTAGGGAGGGAAGATTAGGGGTGAACTAATGGGGACAAAACTATGCTATCTCTCCTAAGTGAATCATTGTGTAGGATATGAATGTATTGTAACAACACACTGTACCCCCCCCAAAACAAATATAAATAAAATTGAATTTTAAAAAATAAATTAAATAAAATATTTTGTTTTTCATTCCCCCCTCCAAAAACAAGAAAAAAAAGAAAAAAGAAAACCTAGGGCAAAACTTGCCACTTACTTCTTTTCTGCTTCTGCCCTCCCCTCAACCCCACCCCACTCCTCCCACTGAGACCCAGATTCCCCACATCCCCACCTAAGGTTATCCTCCCAGCATAACATCCCACATTTTCAAGCCTTGCTCTTTTTCATCACCAATAATTTTCTAGTTTCACAACCTTTGGAGGCCTGAATATGGTTTCCCCAAATGACAATAAACTCCTCTGATAAAATACCTCCTCCAAATATAAAACCAAACTCACATATTATTTTTCCAAGAGGGAATATGTGCATTTTCAAAGTACAATGGCTGGACCACCAACTGGACAATGACTAAAGTCCTTGTTTCTTGTAATAGGATCCTCCTCCTTCTGGGGAGACAAGACAGTATCCCAGGAAGTGCTCAGGACTGCAGGGTAAACATGGTCTGTCTTCCTGAAGTGTCAGTTTTACTCAAAGATGCAAGGATGGGTGATATTTTTATATTTAATAAAACATGAATACATTATGGAAAAGATGCAAAATCCTAGCAATTTTAAGATAAAACATAAGCCTCCAAAGGATCCCCTGCCAAAAGGTTCACATTGAGTTTGACCTGCTCGTGAGGGTACTTAGTGGGAAAGCTGGGCTAAGTCAGTGTTTCTCCAAGGACTATTCCAAAGACGGGAATTCCTGGATATCAGAGGGCAAATATTTTAGAGCCAGCAAGTCTTATGATGTTTCCATAAATCATGCCTCTCCAGCCCACCCAGACACCACAGACAATGCCTGGGCCCTAAGTGACAGTTCTTTGTTTAGCTGCCTTCCCTAACTTTGGAAGTTAGTGCATAAAATACCTCTCAGATGATGTAAATCCATCCACCACAAGCCTTCTTTAGGTTTTTCTGCCATACACTCTCTTAGGTTTAACACATTTGCTTTCTTCCTGCAGAAAACATATCCTGATTCTAGAAGAGTCTGCCAGGGGAGGAAAAAAAAAAATGCCTACACTCACTTCTTGAAACATTTGGCACCTGACACAATCACTAATAAATCTAAACTGGACAGCTTGACATTTCCTTAAACAAGACCCCACCTCTCAAAGAACATTTGTCCTAACATGAAAAACAATAAAAGCCCAGCTGATAGAATGCAAAACATTTTTCCTTGTCTCACTGGAGAAGCAAAAACAAAATAATTGCTTGCTTAGGCAACGAACTGAGCCATTCCACAGTCCGTGAATGTTATAGCCCTGTTCAAATGGTATCGGTAATAACCTTCAATAATCTTCCAGTTGGAAGAATTTATAATGCTGTCTCAACACTCAGTTTCTTGAAACCCACCTGTCCAAAGAAAACTGCACTCTGATCTTCTTAAGCATTGTATATGCCTGAAGAAGGGCTGTGGATTTGTCGCATCCTTTTCTACTTTGTAAAAACAGTTGTCAGTTCCGGCTTTAGAAACAATTCAACTTATAAACAATTTAATGGAGGTTTCCTGTCTCCTCCTTTCCCCTTTAACATGAAGCCTTCCTCCGTTGTTTCCAAAGGAGACCTTAGCTTCCCCACCAAGCCCCACTCCCACAGATCCTCCCCCCGCTCTCTACTCAAGGCTGCCAAGTTCTTCCAAAAGGAGGGCAGGATATACCAGAGCTTCTACCAGTTTCCCCATCCATCGAGCTGCCTCTCGAAGGCTGGAAGTTTGGGCCTCAGCAGCCTCAGAGCATGTTCATTCCAGTTCAGCCACTTGGGGAATCCAATAGGCCTTTGTGATGGCCTGGGAAGATAACCAGGCCTTGGAACATTGTTCTATAAGAAAAATTCATGCAAAGTTCCAAGGCACTTTTGGAACAGAACGTTTTCACATGATAGGATGTGATCTGCACAATACGTTAGAGGCTTACGCA
>NW_007780041.1:0-1015 GCF_000696425.1 Galeopterus variegatus
TTCTCATGGGGAAATTCTGAAGCTACCACTGATATTCAGGATGGGAAGGGTCTGAGTATATAAGAGAGAACAGAGGCAAGAGAAGAGGGGAGAGAGACCCTGCAAACCTCAGGAAAGGCCTTCTCTACCACCCCTGCAAGGCATGGGCACTTTTGAGTACACAAAACTGCTCTCAAATCCTGGCTCTGCCAGTTGCTCACTGAGCCAAGTACCCAACTACTCTGCGCCTCCTCCTCCCACCCTGCATTAATGGGAGGGCTGATGCCTATCTCAGAGAACTCTCAGAAAGAATCCGAGAGACAGTTATTTAGGTAAAGCACCTAGCACAGTGTCTGGCATATAATAAGCACTCAATGAATGTTATTTCCCTTTCTAAGGCACTGAAGGTTCTTATTAGAAAATCCACTTGTCTTATCTGGACAACTGTCTTAGGACAGGACAGGACAGTTTAGCACACAAGGCTGATCAGAGAACGATAACAATGGTGCCTCTTACTTCTAGACATGACATACAGGGATACACATGGAGGACCTGGCGGGCACTTGCGGGACCCCTTTTCAGTTCAGAAAACGCTTTTGTAATCATTCTTCAGCTAGAATGGGAGCTCCTTGAAAACAAAAAACTCGCTTTATCTATCATTATATATGCAGGGCTCTGCTGCAAAGGGGTGGCTCTAGGTAGTGCCAATTGAATGAATGATTTCACACCACTTTTGATCCTTTTATTCACTGACTTAGTCAACAAATGTTTATTGAGCACCTACTCTATGTCAGGCACTGTACTAGCATCTGGGAACACAGACCCTATCCCTACCCCCTAGGATGCTCCATGTGATGGAAGAAACATACATTAATCAAACAAGTACATGGTCATCATTTAATTGTTGTTGCTATGTTAGAAAGAGGAAGCAGAGGGAGCCTGACATTTGACTAAGAGCTGAAAACTAGGCAGAGAATAGAGGTACCTTCCAAGCAGAGACAACAGCTTGTCAGGAGGCCCTTAGGAAGAAGAAAGG
>NW_007780041.1:2271-3121 GCF_000696425.1 Galeopterus variegatus
AGGCATGGGAAAATGGGGACCGAGCAGGACTTGGGGTGACAACAAGAACTAGACAAAGGAACAGAGAATGTTTACCAAAAAGAAGCTCATACACAGTAGCATCAGCAGAGGAGTGAGCTCCCCAGCATGGGCACATCCAAGCAGAGGTGACAGCAACCAGGCAGCCAGGTGACAAGAAGATGCCTTTCTGGAGTGAAGTTGGACCAGATGGATGACTCAGAGGATCCCCTCCAGTCCCAGCACACAAGAACTTGTCCTCCCCTCTTCATAAGGCCACACATGGGAACAGAAAGGGCGTGTTTCCTCTGCCGGAGCTCCGTCCCAGATCCCCCCAGCTACCTTCCTCTCATCCTCCAGGTCCAGCTCAAATGTTACCTCCTCACAGAGGCCACCCTGAACTCCTATCCTAAAAGTGCTGTACCCTAAATCGTTCTCTGACACCCAGCCCTGTTGTAGCATCTCCAGCCACTTCTCAATTTCTTTAGGCACTTCCCCCACTAAAGCGCACCCTCCTTGAGAGCAAGATCCTCGCCCATCTTTCTCCCTGCTGCATCCTCCGCACCTAGTTCTCTCTATGCCAGGTACGTAGAAGCTATTCCTTAAGTGTTTGTTGAATGAGTAAATAAATGAAGTCCCAGCTCTGTCACTAGCTGTGTGACCTTGGGTTAGTGACCTTGCCTCTCTGAGCCTCATTTTACCATCTGTAAAATCAGTTTTAAAATATTGCAGTTGGGCCAACCCCGTGGCGCACTCGGGAGAGTGCGGCGCTGGGAGTGCAGCGACGCTCCCACCATGGGTTCGGATCCTATATAGGGATGGCTGGTGCGCTCACTGGCTGAGTGCGGTGCGG
>NW_007780042.1:0-679 GCF_000696425.1 Galeopterus variegatus
TATCTGTTACCACACTCAGTACGGTTTTCTGTAATCTTTATCTTTCTTTCCCCTTGCCGTGTATAGACTCTAGCATATGTTTGGTGTTCCATAAATATCTGAATAAGTGGATGAATGAGTGAATGACAATAAATATTAAAAGTACAGTATGTGTCTGAGAAAAAGCCAACAATGCTTGAAAGATCTTACATAAAATATGTATGTATGTAAAATTATGCTATGTCACTTCAATGAACAGGTGAAGTGAATCATTTCCTCTTACTCCTAAACAGAGTGTGTGCTTACCACCCACACTCACACTTTCTCAGTGAAATCTTCCATCATCTCTTGATTGTATTATATCAATAGCACCAAAATTGACTTTCTGCCACCAGTTTCCTCCAGCTCCTGCTCACTGGTAAAAAAGTACCCGAAGTCCTTCCCCTGCTTTTAAAACTGCCTCTGTCTAGCCAGTATTCTTAAAATAAGTCCAAGTTATTTAGCATGACACATAAAGCCCTGTCACATATTATGTGGGCCTTAAGGACAAGATAAATAGGATGCAGATAATGGGTGCTTTAGCATCACCAAGAAAATCTCCATTCTGAGGCAAGTTTTCAACCTAGCCAATAGCATCATTTAAACTTTCCACTGATGTAATCTTGGATTTGCAAGGCCTCTTTCAGCCTCATAGGAGAGT
>NW_007780042.1:2784-3121 GCF_000696425.1 Galeopterus variegatus
GCATTTATTCATCAGTGCCTCATCAGTCAAGGGTGGCCTTAAGGGTCCAGAAGCCCCCACACTTACAGTTTGCACCTGCATGAGTGTGGAGCGGGGTCCCACAGGTGACCCCTCAGAGATGTCATAGAGGCCCTGGGTCAGGAAGCAAAAGGTACGGAGAGAAGCTTGAAACAAAGTGCTCTTGGGTTGCTGTGAAGGGAAGGAGGGCAAAGCCAGAGCAGAAGTGACCACCATAGCAGTGAGCAGAGTGAAAGCAAAGCCCGGTGCCTGTGAAATGGTGCACAGTAGGCACATGATAAAAGACCATTGGTCAACACGGTCTCAAAAACCTTCCAGC
>NW_007780043.1:0-628 GCF_000696425.1 Galeopterus variegatus
AATTGGTGGCCAATGGTGAAGAATGCAGTCTCTACCAAGTCCCAGTAGCAAGCCAAGAACTGTTTCTAAAGGAGAGAGTAGTTATCCATAGAGGATGGCCATGATTTCCTCCAAAATCCTTAGTCTGTGCTACAATTCACCTATAGGGACCTGTTATAGTCTCCAAAGCCCACTAGCCACAGAACCACTGTGTGGTTTCCACCACCCACCAGCCACCCGAGACACATTGTAATCAAACTGACAAAAGTCGAAGACAATGAGAGGATCTTAAAAGAGCAAGTGGAAAGCATCAAGTCACTTATAAAGGAGTCCCCATCAGACTAACAGCAGACTCCTCAACAGAAACCCAACAGGCCAGAAAAGAATGGGATGATATATTCAAGGTACTAAAGGAAAAAAGCTGCCAGCCAAGAATACTGTACCGAGTAAGGCTACCTGTCAGAAATGAATGAGAAATAGTATATTTCCCAGACAAAAAAAAACTGCAAAAGTTATCCACCAAACAACCAGCCCTACAAGAAATCCTCAAGGGAGTCCTGCATCGGGAATCTGAAAAACAATAATTGCCACCACGAATACATGAGGAAGAACAAAATCTCTTGGTAGAGCAGATATGCAAATGAGAAAG
>NW_007780043.1:2502-3121 GCF_000696425.1 Galeopterus variegatus
ATATTTAAGATGGGTTTCTTGTAGACAACTCATTCTTGGGTCTTTTATTATTATTATTCACTCTGATAGTCTCTGTTGTTGAACTGGTATAATTAGATCACTGATTTCTAAAGTGATTATTGATAGAGTTGGATTAATATCTACCATATTGTTTACTATTTTCTAATTATTGCCATTCTTCTATGCGTCTTTTGGAGCACGGCATTCCATTTATTTTCTGCCTTCTTTGGTTTTAATTGATATCTTTGTATGTTTCCATTTTTTCTCCTCTCAGAATATCAATTATACTTTTTTCTTTACTTGTTTTACTGGTCACCTTGAGTTTACAATATACATTTACAGCCAATCCAAGTCCTCTTTCAAATAACACTACATCACTTCTCAGTAGTACAAGTACCTGATAACAGAGTATTCTCAACTCCTCCCTCCCGTCCCTTACAACATTGCTGTCATTCACTGCACTTATCCATAAACTATAATCACCAAATATATCGCTGCTGTTATTAATTTGAAAAACTGTTATCTGTTAGATCAGTTGAGAATAAGAAAAATAACAGATTTTATTTATTTATTTATTTATTTATTTTTTATTATTTTTATTTTGTCAATATACAATGTA
>NW_007780044.1:0-3121 GCF_000696425.1 Galeopterus variegatus
GAGGGGACTTTCACTCATAACTTTCTTGGAAGACCTTAAATTATTTTCCATATTGTGAAACATTCGTTCATTCAACAAATATTAATTAAGTACCAGCATACCCCCGGGTACCACACCAGATCAGGTACCTGGAAGCAAACTCAGTGATGTGGCACCTGCCCTCCAGGTTTTCCACTGGGTTCTTTCTCTTTCATGCAGTTGATTTCAGAATCTCATCAGGGTTATCAATAGTGGAATTATAACATCAATTAGGCTTTTTGGTTGTCACAGTGCGACTTTCAACCATATGGGTGGATCAAAGTGATTATCAACCGTTGTAAAGGTTTTCTGGATCCTTTTCCTGTCTTTGTCTTTGGGAAACAGATAATGGCTCATAATTAACCCTGTTGAGTTTTTAGAGCATATTCCATTCAAAAATGACTACAGCCCAGCTGATGTTACTTCCTAAGAAAAAATTTAATAGCAGTATGGGAAAAATTTTGGAATTATAATTATTTCAAGTGTTGAACTTATAATAATAGAAGTTTATTATTTATTTATTTTTTAAAAAGATGACCGGTAAGGGGATCTTAACCCTTGACTTGGTGTTGTCAGCACCACGCTCAGCCAGTGAGCGAACCGGCCATCCCTATATAGGATCCGAACCCGTGGCCTTGGTGTTATCAGCACCGCACTCTCCCGAGTGAGCCACAGGCCGGCCCACATACATATTTTCTTAATGGAAGAGAGGATTACTCCTGAATGTTTACTGTACAACATTTCTGACACACCCCAAGTTAAATTCACACATTCACATTCCTGCCTGATGCCTGTTGGCATTTAAGTTTTTAACCCATATTATAGAGTGCTTTGGGGGAACGGATCAGGATGGCAAAGGGTTTCAAAAGCAAGAATACTGAAAATACTGGGATATGTAGTTGGCAAAGGGGAATCCTAGAGGGTCAGCATAATCTTCCCACAACTGATGAACTGCTAGAACAGGAAAGAACTTTTTCTATATGGTTCTATAGGACTGATAAAGAAAAAAGTTGTAGGGAGACATATTTCGGGTGTATTAAATAGCACGGAAAACCACAGGATACAGCGAGTTCTCGATCCCTGGACATGTGCAAGCAGACTTTCTAAGAACCCCTAGAGACTCTAATTTTCTTTTTAGCCTGAAGTGTATGTGATTTTTAAATAGTAGCAGACATGCTGAGGACAGTGATTTTTTCCCCCCTCAATTCTAAGAGTAAAGAGATGTGCGGAAGGGAAAATACAGACAGAATGAAGGTGAGCAAGAGTTTTGAACACCAGATATTGTTTGGAGCCAGTGGGAGACAAGGAAGTCCTAACAATTTTAGAGGCACGTGAGGCCTTTTGAGTCTTATTAAGCTTTGAGCTCTGGAGATTAGAGCAAGCGGGAAATAAATAGATAAATCTACCTATTGATAATGATCTGGTTCTTGGTATAGTGAGTTCAAGAATGTTTATTTTATTATTATGCTGTGTATTTTAAATAAATGTCACATATTTTGAGTATAAAATTTAAAAATTCAAACAAAATTTAATCTCTTTTGGAAGAGAACTGTCAAAAATTTTGTAGCTCAAGTTTTGCAAATAATGACTCATCTAAAGATAATTAACATCTCTACTGAGTTTATGAAATCTAACTATAAAAAATTTGAAGTTAGGTACTATAGTAATATACGCTGGTCAGACAAAAACTATGAGATATATGAATGTAACAAAAGTGTCCTGGTCTTTCTGTAAATGCATATTTGAAAGTAGGAATAAAGTTGACAGTTATATATCACATGTGTATAGACTAAATCATATCTGTTGTAAGGAATCTGGCGTTCTTTCACAGTTCAAATATTTCTCAAGCACCTACTGCATGTCGGGCACAAATCTGGGACTGGAAGTTCAGTGACAAAATAGACAGGCAAGAACCTATTTCATGGAGCTTCAAGATGGGGGGGTGAGCAGAGGCGGTGGGATACCACATAAGTGATCGATCAAATAAAGTCAGAGTGCGGTGTGTTATGAAGATAATGCAATGGGGGGAAAGTGATGGGGATAACGGGGATGTGGGCAGGGGGTACCTAACACAGGGTATTCAGAGATGTCCTCTCTGAGGAAGTGGCCACTGAGCCAAACACTTTCTGTAGAAGAATCTGTCAGTGCAACGACCTTAAATTGGAACAAGGCTGGAGTGTTAGAAAAACACGGCAAGATTTCTAAGGCAGAAGCCACGAGGTTGGAGAGGTTCTCAGGTGGATGTCGTGAGGTCTCGCCCATCAGGGTGAAGAGTGTCCCAGAATTTTGTCCATCAGCTTCTTCCGGGCTCAATAAATACACTGTTCTGTTCCTACACATTCTGATTGATTTTCGTAAATAAGACCGCAAACTATATCGAGTAATTCTCAGATCTTTTTTGTATCTTCTGCCAGACAACGCTATAGATGTTCAGGCTCATTTATTCATCCGCTAACTAGACGTCTCCACTTGGTGTTTCTGCAGGTTCCTAAAACTCAGCAGAATCGAAGCCTAAAACATCATATTTCCCATGAATGCAGCCCCCTTCCTGGTGTTCCCTGTCCACCACGCCGACCATTCCAGAATCTGGGAGGCACCGTCTGTAGTTGCACTCAGGCCTCTCATGCGTGACTCAGTCTTATGATTCAAACTCCTGACGTCTGTCTTATCTACGTGCTCCCCTCCGTGCCTCCCGTTCCTTAAGCGACCCTCACCTCACCTGCATTATCAAACTGGCCTTTGTATTGTTCTCTGCCTCAGGCCTTGCGCCACCTCCAATCTGTCTCCCACATGATTTTCACAGCAAACTTCTCAAGTGGCGTACCTGGCTTAAAACCTGCCGGTGGCTTTCTCTGTCTAGTGGACCAGGTCTGAGCCCTGAGTGAGGCAGGTGAGGCCTCTGGGATCGGTTCCCCGACCCCTCTTCATGCCAGTCACATACAGGCCTCCTGCAGGATTGGGCCCGGCCGTTACTGCATAGAAGGGACTACTGTCCTTTGCTAAGTTACCTAGTCCTTGCTGAGCTGGTGAACTTGTGTGACAGCGTGGAGGACACACGCCGCAGACCCTCTGCTGATCTGCCACTTCCCTCACGTGCGCCGAG
>NW_007780045.1:0-797 GCF_000696425.1 Galeopterus variegatus
AAATAAAACAAAAACAAAGGGAAAAAACTCATGATTTTTATGCAAACCACACACACACACACACACACACACACACACATACACAGATCTTGTTAGTGGCAATGGACAACAGAAAACAGATGAGCTTGATAGAGTTGAGGGCTCCCCTCACTGAGCTGGCTGCCTTCACATTTGTGCACCTAAAATTGTTTTCTAGGAACAAGTGACAGTTCACCCCAGAGGAGCACTCAAGCCTCTGACTCCCGCAAGACAGATGCGTGCTTCCGATTTTGAAATGACATTTCTTTACAGATTCTTCTCAATTTGACAACTAAGGGTTTAAAAACTGTTGGGCTAAGTTTTAGTCTAAGTTCAAGCCGAAGATGTTGTGTTTACCAGTCCTCAGTGTTCTCTGTGGGAAGAAAGATTTGCTAACTGCTTGGCCAAGTGGTTCAGTCTTTGATAATAGCGGGTGAGGTTTTATTTCTAACCTCCTTTTCTTAGTGTGTAGAGCCACTGCAGTGACTCCACTGCAGAAATGACACTCTTTTCATAGGTAGTCTCATCTGCTTTAAAAAAGCATCTCTACTTGCTTGAGTACTGTCGCTTTTACTTCTTTCTACTATCTCATATTATTTTCACTTTTAGCAAACCCTTTAGTAATAATGTTACCTTTTCCTATCCTTGCCCCACATATATTTCAGACAAAAAACTACTCAGAAGCAAAACAACAGTTAAATAGAAGAAAACTCCAGTGTCATCATCTATAGTGAGACATTGATCAAAAGAGAATATTTTATAAACTAAAATAAATATTT
>NW_007780045.1:2722-3121 GCF_000696425.1 Galeopterus variegatus
CTTCAGAAAAACGTCTTTATTTCTTGTCCACATGTCGCTTAATATTGCCCCTGTAGGAAGAGAAAGGAGTCCCTCACTCAAAGATTTCAGTATTACTCACACTCAAAAGGATAGAGTATCTTTTCATGTTTTGGGGCTTCTTATTTCTCAGGCTCATTCATTCAAACATTAAAACTGGTGGATTAAACCATTTTCCTCATCAGCTTTTGTTCTGCTCAACCTTGAAGGGAAGGCTATCAACCAGGAAGCTCCGACAGAAATTATGCTAAATTTCCCTATTAATTATATGAGTGTTAGAATGCTTAGTCCAGGAAAAAATAATTTCCACAGAAGGAGACAGAAATTTTTTGAAAACTATTCTATACCGGTTGCTTATGGTAATGGCCACAATTCGTTTGC
>NW_007780046.1:0-3121 GCF_000696425.1 Galeopterus variegatus
CAAGTAAATCTCAAAGTTCGCCTGGGTTTCTTTGTGCAGGGCTTTATTTGTGTTTAATTAGTTCAAGACTCTTGCTGTGCCAAGTAGTACAATTAGCCCCACTTGTTTATCTTCTTGAATAATGTTTTTACTCCAGCACCCACCAGACCGAGCTATAGCGTTACATGGGTGTTGTTTTTTCATGTGAATCGTCTGTCAGCATTGACTCCGAAGGCAGCAGCGGCAACTTCCCCTTCCTGTCCTCACAGAGGACACGAAGCTGAGCGGGTTGGGATTTGCAGTCACTGGCTCAGCTGGTGTGACCGTGATGAGTCTTCCATTCACACATGTTATAGCTTGAGAGGCTGAAAACACACCCAGGCTTTGTCAGCATTGCAGCTGTGTGTGTGTGTGTGTGTGTGTGTGTGTGTGTTGGGTGAGGGGATGTCCATCCTCTGCTTGTTTGTAAAGCCCTGTGTGCAATACTCTGGGATGGACTGTATTTTCCAACTAAAGTTTAAACTTAACTTTAAACTTTGGGATGGATTGACCCCTTAGAAATGATTTACCTGTCTAACATATTCTGGAAAAAGTGGGATATACATAAAGGAATCAGAATCTGACTGAGGGTAATTTATCTAACCATTTAAAAATAGTTCTTGGGCAGCCATCACATACTAGACACTGTTTTAAGCACTCAGTAAATGACTGAACTTGGTCATTTAAATATTACAGCCTCAAAAATACTGTGCTTGTGCTGATGTTTTCCATTTGTCTCCTCCTCGCCTCCTCCCCCTGGTCTGAGCCTCTGGAGGCTGCACTGTGTAGACTATGTGGAAGGACTTTCTTACCCTCTGGCCTTTTGTTGTGGTGGCCAATGTCCCCTCAGGGGACTGGAGGGAAGGTAGACAGTGAGGTTGGGGTGTTTATTTTCTGGCCTCTTCTGTGGGGGGAATCGCAGCTCCTGTTAGATGTCCTTCTGCATGGTCTTCCTTTGTGGGTTCCTCCAGGCTGAGGGGTTGTAACAGGTGCAGCCACTACTAGCCCTGAGGTTCTGCACTATCCCTGAGCTTTCCCTATACCCCACCCTATCACCTTGGTAAAAAATCCTTTCATTAGAGTCTCCTCCAGTTGTCCCTCTGTTTCTCGCCAGAACCCTGAGTGATACAGTAATGGTAACTAATACTGAGCACATACCATGGACCAGCAACTATGACTTTCACATATATTGTTTAGTTTATTTTCCCAACCCAAATAAAGTAAATACTGTCTTACCTTAACTTTGACAAATAAAGAAAATGAACCTTGGAGGCCACACAGTGAGCAAAAGGCAGAATAGGCCCTATGGCTTCCGAATCCATGCTGTGAACTATCCCAGCTCTCTTCTGTATCCCTTCCTGTGGATTACGACTCTGCGACGCTGCTGTTAACACGCAGCCACAGCAGAGCTATCTGTCATCCTCTGGTACATCTCCTACTTCAGCATCAAGAACTCTCTTACATTCTATTCAGTCTTGACATACGGAAGCAAAAACATATAATTGCTTTTGTTAATTATTATAATTTCTGGATTTTAAGCCCTGGGACATAATTATAGAAGAAACCCTAGATCATTATGATAAATCTAGTTATATGGCAAATCAGTAGATATAAGGACTTCTTCCCCCACTCTCACCCCAAATCAGCAAAGTTAAAAGAAGAAATGATCTAATTGTACCGCTAAATATAAATCTAGACATTAACTTGGCACACACTGATTTCCATGTCATGTGGCTCAGATGACTTAGGAAATCAGCATGGGGATGCTGCTTTATGTCTGTCATGCCAGTGGGCACAGCAGCCAAGAAAAATGTGCCGCCACAGCCTACGATATTATCATCTTCCCCAGTAGACATCTTCTAGGGTGTCGATTTCATACTTTGATCTTATCCAATATTATTCTCTGCCTGGTTTCTAGACAGATGTTGAAAATGCTCACAGGATAGAAAAAAAAATTGAACTCCTTGTAGAAATACAAACACACTAATAAGGAAAATTAGGGTCATTTGTCATATGTTGATGACACTTTGTCTCTTATTATAACATGTAGAGAGTTAAAAAATCATTTCAGTCTTTCATATAGACTTGGACTCAGGTAACCACACGTACCACTAATCTTTTCCCTTGTGAATATGCATTCAAGTTTTTTCCTCCTTTTATTTCTTTTTCTTTCCTTTCCTCTCTCTCTTCTCCTCCTCCTTACGTTTTGTGCTTCCATCTTGGGCTGAAGCTTCCTGGGAAATCATCACATCTCAGGAGTTTGGAGGTGTGACTGAGAGATTTTGGTTTTCCATCATCTTTCCAATGTTTCTCTTCATAGTCCATTTGACTCGCCAGATCATCTTCTGAGTGTCTACTGCAGGCTTGAGTGGAGATGGAAAGTGAAAGGTCGCAGCCATAGGTCAGAGGGCAATGTTGATTGAAAATGAGAGCTCTCTGGGTAGCTGGGGAGTCTGCTGGCCCTGTATATTTTCTTAATTTAGTTAGGATGCTGATGTCTCCTATGAGACTGATGCTAATGGGACGTTCAGATGACGAGTTTGGGGTGGGAGGGAGAAGTATTTGGTAAGGTAGGTCATTCACAGAAAAGGTGGGAAGGGCTCCTCCTTTACAGGGTTCATTTAAATCTTCCTTTAAAACATAGTGGTAATCATCAAATCGGCTTTCCCTCTCCTGTATATTTTCTTAATTTAGTTAGGATGCTGATGTCTCCTATGAGACTGATGCTAATGGGACGTTCAGATGATGAGTTTGGGGTGGGAGGGAGAAGTATTTGGTAAGGTAGGTCATTCACAGAAAAGGTGGGAAGGGCTCCTCCTTTACAGGGTTCATTTAAATCTTCCTTTAAAACATAGTGGTAATCATCAAATCGGCTTTCCCTCTCTGCTTAAGAGCCCTTCTACAGGATCTTATCTTCTCTCTGCACCTTCTTTCTCTATCTCCTTCCTTCTGTGCTTTCTGTTTCTCTGTGTTTCTGATTGACAACACAACTTTCCCTGTTCATATCTTAATTTAGCTTGAATGAGTAAAAAATACTATCGGGGGCCGGCCCGGTGGTGCACTGGATAAGTGCGCCGCTTGGGAAGTGCGGTGGCGCTCCCGC
>NW_007780047.1:0-1418 GCF_000696425.1 Galeopterus variegatus
CTTGGGGAAGCAGAGATGTTCATTAATTCCAGCTGGTCTTCACAACAGTTGACAGGTTTCTAGGCAAAATTGTCTTTATTAGGATCCATCCCCTTTTCTAAACACATTACTCCTGGGTTTCCTTTCTTCCATTTTCCTTTCCCCACATTAAAGTAGTCGATTGTCTGTCCAAGGTGTACCCCAAATCACCACCTGCTCCCAAATCCTTGCCTTCCCTGCCCCTTACTACTCTCAAAAGAAAAGTGCAAATTTGTAGAAGGAATTTTGCTGAGCTGGCATCCCTAAAGAGCCCGTGATCTGATTATCTCATTAAAGCAATTCATTCTGAGTGTGAATGAGCCTTAACCCTTCCAGGAATCATATGAATTTTGAAAGGCATTTGTCAAACCTAAATAACCTATGATTGATTATGTTTTGGTGAGCATCAGAATATGTATAAGTGCAGGAGTGAGGGATATGTTTTGGAGAGATGACTGCTTCTTTCTCTTTTTTGCATACCTCCAGGCAGGAGTGTGTGCGTGCGTGCGTGCATGCGTGCGTGTGTGTGTGTGTGTGTGTTGAGGGGGTGGTACATGAGGAGAGAAATGCACAGAGCCTGAATCGCAGCTTCCCAGAATGTACTTGACTATGTAAAGACAGAGAATGCTTTGGGGGAGTGATAAAGGTTAACTGACGGTATCTCAATTCAAAATTCAAAATCGCACAACTATAGAGAGGTATCTATGTCTTAAATTGTTGCCCTCTTCAATACTTTTACTTGCCCCCAGAATTGCTTTGCCATTTTCTCTTGTAGACTGGTAATATCTTCCTGGAGTTCATCAACAATTCCCCTTGTACATCCTCCTGTATATCTCTCCCTGCAAAATTTAGTGCCAACTGTGAAGTTGAATCACAGTCTCATGGAATCTTGGCATTGGAAAGAACCTAAGAAATCATTCAGTTACACTTGTCATCCTGGTCTTAATGGACATGACATTTTTGTAGCCCAATGTCTAGTCGTCCTTTTCCTGATAGGAGATTAGGCCGGATGACCTTCCAGAAACCACTTCTCCACACCATCAGCCCCAGAAATCTACCTGAGAGTGACCCCATCCTTGGTTGGGGGACGGGTGGGCCCTGACAGGCTTGATTAATGAAACAGACATCCCATACCTGCCCCCACCACCACAGCAATTGGTTCAGGAGTGGGAAAGGGAGCCAGACATGGGTAAGAAGAATCAGGTCTGGGATTTTCATTCTCCTATTGATGAAACAGGGCTTTCTCCTGAATGTAAAATCGAGGAAGGGTGTTCCAACGTGCTGTGTCCATCTTACTATGATGATACTGAGCTCCTGTCAGAATGAAACCACAAGAAAGGAGGGCAACCACAAGAATGGATCCTATGAACATCATCAGAAACCTGTATGTGGCCTCTGCA
>NW_007780047.1:2164-3121 GCF_000696425.1 Galeopterus variegatus
GAGGGCAACCACAAGAATGGATCCTATGAACATCATCAGAAACCTGTATGTGGCCTCTGCATGACTGAAACTTGACTATGTCCACCACTTCTCAGATAATAATTGTTCCTTTTCATTAATATAGTTTTGAAGAGGATTTTTGATCACTTGCATCAGAGAGGATCCAAAATGACATGCCAATGATGGAGAATTTATTTATTTATACTGTAGCCTGCCACACAGTTTTTCTAAACATTAGGAAATCCTTCCGTATATCTTCTTCTCTGAAAATTCTAATTTGTTTCTTTTGCTTAAAGCTGTACAGAGATAATCAAAATTTCTTTCATTCTGCTACCTTTCAAATAGTTAAACACAGTTAACCTGGCTCACCCTCCTTAGACCCCCACGTTGTCAATTCTGTGGGATAAACATCTCGAGCTACTACAACTTTTCTTTATATGACAAGTTCCCATCCTCCAAACGATACATATGGTTACAGTTTTATTTATATGTGGGTCCTGTAATGGAAAGTCACACAGCCATGTGGGTTTACAGCTCTGTGACACCCCTCCTCACCCACCTCCATTAAAACTCTATTGTTATTTATGAAACCTAAGTTACAATCTTTTTTATTAGCTGCTATATCACACTGTGGAAACTTTTGTCCTTCAAGTAACCCAGAAAAAATTTTCACTTGAAATGGTGGTCACCTCAATCTTATATTTTTAGGATAACATTTTTTTCACAATTAATATATATGTTTTAAAGAGATATGACATAGATAAGCATAAAGAAGAAAATCTCATTCCTAAATTATTAACCAGAGAAACCACTGACATATTCCTGAATATACCGTTGCACTTTTTAAAATGTATTTGCATATCTGCATACACACACTTTTTTTATAAAAATAAAGTATATAATATTCTTTCATAGTCTTTTTTATCTGTTTTATCATTGATATACTTTCATGTCAAT
>NW_007780048.1:0-647 GCF_000696425.1 Galeopterus variegatus
GTCATGAGAACAGAGTGCAAGAGAAGAAATCAGTGGGATGTTCTACGGACAGGCCTTCAGCTTTAATTTCCCAAGGTTTAAAGAACTCTTTATGTGTAAGATACATTTGGCTTTCTGGAAGTAGTAATGCACTTTTGAACTTTTGTAATTTGCTTTCTAATACTTGCCAATATTTACAGAATAAAGAGAAAACAACAACAGTAGCTTCCATATGTTATGTCACTACAATGTGCCAGGCATTGGGCTAGGTAGTCTGCACAAATGATTTCTATTTCTCACATAACTACAGCAGGTAGACAGCAGTCTTCTTTTACAAACGAGGAAACAAAGTTCCTGAGTGATTGTGTAATGTTTCCAAAGTGACACCAGGTTACAAAGATACTGAATCGCCTTGTTAGAATGTGATCCCAAGTCTCCAGAGCACAGGCACAGCCTTTAATACCATGTTGCTCCTCACTGAATTTGTGCAGCTATGGTCACTATACAAAGGAACTGGGCAATACTGTCAGCATAATAAGTTAATGAAAGGTGTCAGAATTAGTGAAAGCTAGAACTAGAGAAAAGGTTTGGCAATTAACTTAAAGATAATTTCCAAGTTTGTTTCATGAGCACCCTTTATATAATCTAACCACTCTCTCATATACTGA
>NW_007780048.1:1889-3120 GCF_000696425.1 Galeopterus variegatus
ACTCACTCAAATATATTACATAAATCATTTCAAAATATAAATCACTTAAGTTTTGGTTCATCACCAAGGTTCCAGATGACTTATTTAAACATAGGAAGTTAATATAAATGGCCACCACTGATTTACAATTTATCATTTCCAAATCAATGGCACAGAAACCATAATATAATCACTGAAAAACAGTTAATAATAATACTGAATAATACTGCAAACAGCTCTCCCTCCTTGTCTCCACTTCCAGCACTCCAGTTTACATTATCCTGATGCATTAACATGCTAAGGGAAAAAAAACCATACAATACATGATTTTAAAACATATTGTATAATATACTCATATATTAAGATTATTTATTATCTATCACTCCCAACAGAATGTAAGCTCCAAGAGGTACAGGAGAGATCTTTGTTCACTGACATTTCCCAAGTACATAGCCCATAATAGGTGCCTAGCCCATAACAGGTGCACAAATTATTTGTTGAATGAGTAACATGCTTGCTCAACTCCCTCCCACAACTACTTCCTGCTGCTTACTTGAGTCATCATCCCTAATTTCTGGCAGCTGAGGGCACAAGAACATTAACATACTACTTTTAATAGGATGCCAAATTCTAGGCTACCTGAACTATCAATGGGTTAAAAAGTAATGTAGTATAGAGCTAGTCAGTTAGCTTAGTTGGTTACAGCTCAGTGTTATAATGCTCAGGGTCAAGGGTTTGGATCCCTGTTCTACCCGCAGCGAAAGTACAGTAGTGTTGTTTAAGATGTTAATTATTTTTCACCCTGTCAATAGAGGCAATATGTTAGATAAATATTTATAATAGAAATAGAAAGCATACCAATTTTTTAAAAACTTATCAATTTAATTTAATCAAAATGAAACTTACCTTTCCACAATCCATTCTGGTCGAATTACTTTTTCCCCCTTTAATTCTTTAATTTTGGCATTAGGAAGATTTGTGGCAATAATGTGTGTTGTTTTGGATCTGGAATAATACACATGGTATTGACCTCCATGCAACATCATTAGTTTTCTCAATTCCTCAGCAGAAGGATCTGTAAAATTAATATTAAAATATATTAACAGTTTTATGTATAAGAAAGTAGAATCTTAGGCTGAATAATCCCTTAAATAGGCCAATTTAAAGAATATCACTGGTTCACTTTTTCCTTGGCTGTGCTGCCAGTGAACAAAGTTGGGAGGTAAATCTGTCAACTAAATAGAGCTGTGAT
>NW_007780049.1:0-534 GCF_000696425.1 Galeopterus variegatus
TTATCCCAGTAGGCTGGAATGAAATGAAGACATCTTCCAATTAAAGCTTGCAGATGAACCCAGACAAACCCCCCTTTTTTCATAAAGACAGGCAGATTATGATTGGGAAAGAACAGCGACAGAGGCTTTCATTACACGCTGATTATGGTGATAAAATTCCCAGTGCTGTGTGTCTGCGGGCCCAACTTCACATTTGAAGGTTTTTAATATAATTTCCTTAGGGTGAAATGCTGAAGATTTATTAAACTTTATGAAGGGCTTACAGATCCAATTTAAGAGGACATATCATAGGGCAAAACTGACAGACGATAAAATACATTCCAACTCTAAGAAAAAAAAAGCAAGGAGAAAGTCGAGCCGTGAAACTGTTTTAAAACATTTTTTGTTGGTGGTGGTGTTCAAGTGAGATCGATCATTTCCCTCAGCATTATAGCCTGGTCGCTCCATTGAAATTTTCTTGGTGTTATAGAAGGTGGGTATTCAGCCCACACAAGGGATGCTTGGAGAGCTTACCTAATTTTATTTGAAAAAAAA
>NW_007780049.1:2372-3120 GCF_000696425.1 Galeopterus variegatus
GATAAAGGAGTGTGATGTAAAAAATATAATATAGAGAGAGAGGGGGTGGAGGGGAGAGACAGAAAGAGTGGCAGAGAGAGAAGGAGGCAGAGAGGTAAAATGTTAACCATTGGTGAAGGGTATACTGGAATATTCTTTGTACTATTCTTGCGACTCTTCTGTAAATTTTAAATTATTTCAAGAAAAAAAGGTAAAAAGATGGTAATGGTGTAATAGTTGTGTTAATAGTAGTTATGAAAAAATGAAGCCTACCTATTTCTGTGTCTGCTCTTTCACTGGGATTGAGCTTTGCAGTTTAGAACTCTAGTCACCAAACGTGATGATGATATATTTCTTGAGCGCTCATTACATGCCAGGCATTGCGAAGCATTTCAGTTTTTTCCCTTCAAAATACAAGGTAAGGAAATGGCCTGATAGCCAAATGCTTTGTTTAGATAGAATGACAAAAACAAGCACGTCTCAAAGCTTTCTTGAGAACATCCTGATCACATGACAAATACATGTACAGTTCATGAAAGGCTGAAGATAGACCATGGGCCAGCATTTCACAGCAGTCTAGAAGGTGTTGGAGCCCAGTGCTTGACTCCAGGCTTCTAGAAGGATGTATTGAACAGTGTGGTTACATCATTGAAAAACTAAAAATACTAAGAGATTACCTGCTTTCATAATAATGAAACTACTAAACACATTTCATGAATACGTACAAAGTACACCCATGCAGTGGATGTTTGTGTGTGTGTGTGTGTGT
>NW_007780050.1:0-3120 GCF_000696425.1 Galeopterus variegatus
AGATTTGAACAACAAAACTGATAAATTTGTTTAAAATCGAAATTCATTGTGAACAAATAAATGAGGGATTCAAATTTTTGATTGACAGTGAATGAATATTCTTAACTTCTTTCTAAGGGATATAGTTCTATGTTAGATGTGAATGTTTCATTAATTTTCCAGATTGATGCCTGTTACTTATTTGGAAGTGACAGTGTATCATCAAACTCATTTAGTAGCTCACTTGTTTAGTTGCTATATTCTGGATTATTTCTGACTTGTAGTTCAGTTGTCTTACATTAAGTGAATTTTATTTTTAAGTCCTGGTGGGTTGTTTCAAAACCTGACATGGCATCCAGTGGTTAATGATACTATTCTAAACTTATTAAAAGGAAAAATAAAATATATTTACATTTAAATAACCATATTCTCTTTTGTTCATCAGCAAGTCTGCTATTTCATTTTTATTTTTAGTGACCTCCACCTTGCATAAGTAGGAGTCTAAACTGATTTGAATAGACAGGGTAAATTTGCCATTTCTTGATGTTTTTTCCTGTCTGCGTGAGGTGAGGACTTGGAGGTTAGAATGTGTCATGCGTATTTTTTTAGTTACTCATTCTCAGTTTAAGCCAGTTATATGAGCAGCTCTTACAGTTTACTTTGTAAATCATTCAGGAATCTGACTGCTTTCTCAAAACATACCTGGGCCTTTAAGCAGGAATCTACAGGTGATTGCCACTGGATGTTTGCCAAAAGATGATTTAGAAAATTGGTTGGAAGCTTTGCTTATCCCCAACTATCAAAAATTAACCTGCCAGAAATTTGCAAACACAGCAAAGTTATGTTAATGAATCATGCACAAGACTTCTTTTTTTTTTTAAAAAAAAAAAGATAAAGTTGGCTATTCCAAATTCCAAAGATTCAGCATTTATTATTTGGTAATCTACTTATGTATTTGCGCTGTGAATAGGACATAAATTATCAGCCTCCTTGACTGTCTCAACCCCCTAAGGTGTTGACTAAGTGGACTTATTGGAGGCAGACAACCAGCTTTTCTTACTCTAGTGTTGAGCATGGTTCTCCTTTGCTAGGAAAAAGGAGAGGAAACTCTGTGAACCAAAAACATAAGTCCAAGAGGGACTGTTGTCTCATTTCCAAACCGGCCAGGGAATATACTGCGCTGTGGAATCCCCATGGGCATTCATTAAAACATCCTGACCGGGCACAGGGCTAAGAGTGGAGAGAACAGAGAGGGGCCTAGTGTGTGACATGTACACAACTTTGTTTACAAGTTCAGTTGCACTCATATATGTATGTATTTGTGATTAAGTGTATATTCACAGACTTTCTAGTCAATGCCACTTGACTTACTAATTACTAACTTTATTTCTAGAGTTATTTTTGTACTTTATAAAGTGAGTGTCAAATGCTTTGAAATTTTACACATAAGTTTGTAAATTCTTACATCTGTGAGGTTGGAACCAGATGATCTTCAAAGAAGTTTACAGGTCTAAAATCCTGCGATTCTGTGATTCTGGTTTTTTTTCCAAAATGAAGCCTTCGATTCTATTTTTTTGACTTTGCTTAATTCTAGTGTTAACATTATCTTTGTCAAAGTGCTGTACAAACAATCAAGGAGCATTATCAATATTGACGGCTGGGGAAAGGAAAGCTTTCTACCTCAGCTCTTCCTGTTTTAACCACTGCTGCACTTCACTGTGCATTGTTTGCTTCCGGTTTGAGCAGTGCTTTGACATTCAGAGTCTTTGGGTCAGGTCAGAGTGAAGAAGCATTCACCATGCTGTCCCCCCATTCATGCCCATCCCAAGTGCAGGTCAGCCCTTTGGAAGTTTTAAAACTGGGATCATACACTCAGATGTCTTACCGGCCAAGTAGGTGTCCTCAATGAGTTAGGCTTATTTTGTGTGTTGCCAGATCCTCGGATTTTTTTTTTAACAATCCAGAAATCCAGACTTTTGTTATGAGAAATTCCACCCTCTTAGTGCTATTCAAAATGATTTTAAAATCTTGGACACTGAATGAAGGAGAAAAGGAAGGAAGGGAGAGTTGCAGGAATGTGGTATGACACTACGTGACCAGGTTTTATTGGTTCTTTAACATTGACTTTAAAACCAGGCATGCTCTTGAACTTCATGCTGATAGATACTCTGTTGTGAATTATTCCCTCATATAGATCCCTCCCTGTGGGGGTTTCCACTCCTTGCTGCAGTGTTGTACAAGTGAGAACATGCTTGAAAACTAAAATTATCCATGGGTTTTGACAAAAGTTCTTCAGTAGTTGTTACCATGCTTATTAAGTTCCTGAATAGATTTCTATCTCCTGAATTAACAGCAGGATGACAGGCATCCAGGATTGATGCTGATCCTCTGATCATCTACATTTACCAGTCACTTTTCTTCCTTGTGGATCATCTCAGAACCTTTTACATTTTTTCTGTTTTATTCTGCATCTTTCAGTATCATCTCTGATCTTGGCCCAATGCACACCTCGGCACTGATGGTTTCTTTCATTGTTATTATATTTTAATTTTTGTTATAAGATGCCCCTTCTTACTGTTTTTAATATTCTTGCACTTTTTACATTACTGAAAGAATGGGGTGGATAATGTATGCAAACAAATTCCAATTGCAGTATATAGTGAATCCACATTAGATCAGAGGGTGATACTATGGGCTGGTAGTAGAATGGCATTACCTGATGGCTAAATCCAGTTGTTGCTGGCAGTCTGGGTTGATGTCCTGTTGTTTTTGAACACAGACTTGCTCACTTCTGTGATGAAACTTTTAAAGTGGAACATTCTCAAGTAAAGAACTTCTGTCCTGAAGTAGCTCTCATGGCACAGTAGATATATAGATAGATAGATAGATAGATAGATAGATAGATAGATAGATAGATAGATATAGATATAGATATAGATATAGATATAGATAGATAGATATAGATAGATATAGATAGATATAGATAGATAGATATATGATATAGATATAGATATAGATAGATAGATATAGATAGATATAGATAGATAGATATATGATATAGATATAGATCTCTCTCTCTATATATATATATAAATCTATATCCATAAGATATATATATCTATAAAATATATATAGGAGATA
>NW_007780051.1:0-838 GCF_000696425.1 Galeopterus variegatus
GCTGCGATCCCGTTGCCGGTCCCGGTCCGGTACGGGGGCAACACTGAGGGTTGTGATCCGTCGCCGGACATAGAAAAAGACAAAAAGGAAAAAAAGAAAAAAAAAAAGAAAAACACTCCCGAATGATATTTTTCCACAATATAATTTTAAATTTTAAATTATGATATAACTCACTACTCTCATCTTCTCATCTTTATGGAGAAAGAATAAGTGAATGTTATCAAGAATCATAATTCATCATTTTACACACATGTGTACACTCACATGATGATCTGTTATTTATTTTTGTTTACCTTGGTTTTATTTCAGTTTTTTGCTGTTCATTACTTCTTATAGCACACACATTCAAATGGAATAATTTCCTGCTACTTGAAATACATCCTTATAACTTCCCTGATTGTGGGTCTCCTGGTATTGAGCTCTCCTGGTTTATTTTAATGCCATTTTTTTCCCTCCATACTTGACAGATATTGTCACCATTATAGAATTCTGAGTAGTCAAACTTATTTTCTAGCAGATGGAAGATATTTTACTGTCTTCTGGCTGTGAGATGTCAGTCATATGAAGGTAATTGTTTTTGTCTGCTTTTATATTTTTCTCTTTATCTTTGATTTTGTGTGATTTCAGTTAAATTTGTCTGGCTGTTCATTTCTTGTTATCCGTTTGATATGTTGCTTTTAAGTTTTATGCATTTTGTTTGTTTGTTTGTGTTTAAATTTATAATGTATGAATTGATTCCAATAATTTAGGGTGCCACCTCCACTAGAAAAAGAAATTCCATACATTTTTTGTTAATGTTTTGCATGATTTTCATGTCTTGTTTAGTTTTCTTAAGAGT
>NW_007780051.1:2755-3120 GCF_000696425.1 Galeopterus variegatus
ATAGAATAGAATAGAATAGAATAGAATAGAATAGAATAGAATAGAATAGAATAGAACAGAATAGAATAGAATAGAATAGGAGAGCCTTGAAATAAACCCACACTCTTACAGCCAACTGATGGTGCCAAAAAATATACAATGTGGAAAGGTTGGCCTCTTCAACAAATGGTGCTGGGAAAACTGGATATCCGCAGGCAGAAGATTGAAACTAGACCTGCATCTTTCACTATACACAAATCAACACAAAATCGATCAAAAACCTAAATTTAAGACCCCAAACTGTGAAACTACTAGAAGAAAACATAGGGGAAACACTACACAAAATGGGAGTGGGCAGCCTTTATTAAGGAAGACTACAAAGGCAC
>NW_007780052.1:0-3120 GCF_000696425.1 Galeopterus variegatus
GGAACATATGTGTAAATGAATGCAAGATTTTAATCTTCCATTAGGTTCCTAATAAGGGTTACGAACAAAAGCAGTTAAAAGAATTAGCTGGTTGCTTTGGGGAAGCAGGAGATGGTTGGGGAAAAGGAAAGAGTTAGGTTGGGAGGCTACTATTTTTTGGTAGTCTATATAACTGCCTGCCTCTTGTAACTATGTACATGTATAACTTTAATGAAAATAAAAGGTAGGGCCGGCCCGTGGCTCACTCGGGAGAGTGCGGTGCTAATAACACCAAGGCCCCGGGTTCGGATCCCATATAGGGATGGCAGGTTTGCTCACTGGCTGAGCGTGGTGCTGACAACACCAAGTCAAGGGTTAAGATCCCCTTACTGGTCATCTTTTTAAAAAAAATAAATAAATAAAATAAAAGGTAAAACAACAAACCCAAGATCACACAACTGGTTAGGGGCAGGGGCACGACACACACCCTGGTCTTCTGCCCTGGAGCCAATGTTCTGCCTGCCCATCTGCACCCTTGCTGCAGCCTTTGTCTTCCCAGGCTGGATCCTGCCATCATTTTACTTGTCACTTCTGAGCTGGCTTTGTGCCTCGATGTCTTTCTTGAGGCCGCACAACCAGAAATGCACAGATTCTTCCAAGCACACAGTTTTTCCGAGGCTCTGTACGGAGGCAGGCCAGTGTGTTCAGGTCATGGTCCAGGTGCAGTAAGCACCTGCTGAGATCTCCTGGTCAATCTGCCTGTGCTTCTGCACTCTACCCTCTGAAACAGTGCCCTGCCAACTCAGGGACTTCCCAGTGCTTGTCCTCGTCCAGGGAACCCTCAACTCAGGCCCAACCAGGGAGCTATTCATTAGATAAACCAGGAAACCAGGGCCTGTTCATTTACTTATCCAACTTCTGTGTATCTACTCTGTGCCAAAGAGTACACTAGCCCCCAAAACTTAAGATGTTACTGAGTATGACTAAGAGAATAATAGTAAGAGCTGGTGTTTCCAAATGCTCACATGGGAGGCAATGTGTTGAACATTTTTCATGCATTACCTGGTTTAATCCTTTCCACAACCCTATGAGACAGGTATTTTTATTACTGTCAAGCTGTTTCAATGGATCTCTAGTTAACCGATTTGAATTAACTTATTCCCGCCATCATCTCTGTGAGATAGTCTGACTGGTACCCATAGCAGGTGAACTGCCTGGCTCCAAAGCCCAGCTCAGAACCTTTAGAGTCTTGGAACACAACCTGGACCCAGACACGAGGCTGGATGACCATCAAATTTTGGCACTGACTTGTGGTATGGACCTTGGGCAAATTATTTTTCTTTTCTAACCAGCAATTTTTACTAGGAAACTGGATTAAATCAGAGAGCACACCTCAGATAACACCAAGAACCAGAGAGGTAATGTCAGTGCATGAAGCTGATGGAAGACATCAAGGAGTGGTGGGGACTCAGGTGAAACAAAGTGTTTATGCATTGGCTACAGGTTTCAAGTTTAACTAAAAATTCTAAAGAAATATATCTGTGGCTGCCAGCTTGCAACCACTTGAATCATTGTGAATCTCTCATATCCCTCCCAGCTCCAACATGACCAAAGTCAAACAGGTTTGGTAGTTTGGGCCACAGGTTTACTGCAATGGCATCATATTCAGACTCTCCATGTGACCTCTGATTTAGCATCAAAAGATTTTTCTGGAAAATTATTTTTGTTATATGCTATAAGCTAGGCCTAACAGGCAAACACTGGGCAGGCCAGGATCAGAAGATACCCCCAAAGCTGTGCAGTGCTCAGCCCGTGCAACTGTATTTGGCAGCCCTAAGCACAGCGCACAGATGGTACCTGGGCAGAAGTCACCAATTACAAAAGGCTTCTTCACTGGGTAAGGTCTCTGAGTGAGTAACTTTGGGAGGCCACTCCTGGGTGGCATAGACCCATGTAACCAACACAGAAGTTACCAACAGAAGCTATGTGCAACAAAGGTGACCAAGGAGGAAGGGCCTCAGGGAGAAAGGATAAGGTCTCTGAGTGAGTAACTTTGGGAGGCCACTCCTGGGTGGCATAGACCCATGTAACCAACACAGAGGTTACCAACAGAAGCTATGTGCAACAAAGGTGACCAAGGAGGAAGGGCCTCAGGGAGAAAGGACAGCCAAACAGAATCCAGTGTCCAAAGCTGAGAATAAGGACACAAATCAGGAGTGACAAGGCCAGGTGTTGTCAAAAGGCAGTGGACTCTGACAGGCTGTTACTTCAGTGGCATTATTGCAGTGTAACAGACAGGCCACTATATCAGTGGTGTTACTGCCAGTGTAATGGCAGACTGCTTCTTCAGTAACTGCAAGTTCACAGAATCACCAATTCTCTAAGCCTTTGGGGCAATCTTGTCTAACCCCCTCATTGCACAGACCCAGACTGAACACCTATGGAGAGCAGGGACCATGCCAGAGCAGAGAGAACCACAGCTTGGAGAAGCAAGGCCTCTCAATTCTTAATCCAGTGCTCTGGGAGCACCTGGCTGCTCAGCAGCTCAGTCCAGGAATACTGGGACATTCCAGTCCCCACCACGAGGCTGAGTGAGCATGAGGACACGGCAGGGCCACCCTGGGGGAGCCACTCACTTATCGCCCCTCTGCTTCCTGTCTTTAAGTCAGCTCTTTCTCCGGCAGAGATGCCCTCATGATCCTGTAGTTACGCTGGGATTCCCCACCCGCCTTTTTAAATAGACAGCACAGCACTTGATCAAAAAAAATTTTTTTTGAGGTTAAGTAAATTATATCTGTGATCCTCAAACTTGGAATTGCACCAAAGAACTCCACGGCCTGGCAGGAAAAAATGTTTTGAACAGGCTGCTGAACTGTTTTTCCAGGATAAAACTTCTGTGAATGAGTGCCAAGTGTGGAAATCCAGTGTTTGATCTACAGCCGCAACAAGTACAAATGAAATCACAAGTGTCCCTTTAGGTATGAAGAAAAGGTGGTCTGTCTGTGCAGCGTGGCATGGGCTCCACCAGGCCTCTCGCCCCGAAGCATGAGTTACCTGTTACCCTGTATTCGTTTTCTATCACTGTTGTAACAAACTACCACAAACTCAGCAGCTTAAGACAACACCCATTCATTACCTCAC
>NW_007780053.1:0-1420 GCF_000696425.1 Galeopterus variegatus
TTGTTCTGCAGACCGGAGAGAGAGAGAGAGAGAGAGAGAGAGAGAACCTGTGTAATAAAACTGGTAGACCCCAAGAAAGTCTCCTATCCACCATGCATAATTCTAATAAAGTGTTAGTTCTTGCTGGCTTAGCCACCTGCATGGATAAAGAGCACAGGTGTGGAAGGTAAAGCAAGCAGATAAACAAACTACCAGAAAGGAGATTTCTCATGCTTTGGGGGAAAATGTTGACACTGCTGCTCTTTTCCCTGGAAAAGGTCAAGGCAGTGTCTCCATGGAAGCGGTCAGAACAAGAGCGTGCTGCCCTTTAGCTGTCATGACGAGGCTGTTGCCCACGGCGCCCATCGAGGCTCTGGGCTGGGGAGGTGAGTGCTGGTGGTGCAGGAGGGACTTGAACCTGTGACCGCCCTGTTCGCCAGAGCAGGTGGCCTCTGTTAGGAATTAGCAAGTGACTGGCCCAGCTGAAAGAAGCACTTAGTAAAAAAAGCATTACCCTTAAATATTAGACCTCATATTTTCAATAGACTTCAGGTTAACTAAATGAAGATAAATCAAGGCTCCACTCAGCTGTTCCAAATGACAATTTCTCACACATTACAACGAAGGCACTGAGGCTGGCCCGAAACCTTGCAGCCACCTCGAAGTAAATAGCGCGTGCCCCGCCTGCACTTCTGGAGTTGTTCTTGTTCTTTGAGTAATGTTTTGATTCATATTATTTCTGGAAGCAAGATCATTGCCTCTTGGCTCCATAATTCCCCGAGTCCTTGCAAGGCGTTGCTGTTGCTGCACTGGAGGGAGCGGACACGGTGAACAGCCTAAGCACAGAGCCCCTCATGCCCATTGCCTGGGGGTCTCCAACTCCCAAGAAATAGAGCTCAGCTTTTTCAAGACCACCCCGAGAATGCTCAGGCATCAATAACTGCAGAAAATTATTTTCCATTCTAGAGGAAAAGGAGAGGACAACTTTAACATATTTCCTGTAGTCAAAAACATGGAGGCGTATAAAGGGGAAGAATTGGGGAGGATAAACATTGTCCTGCACTTCTTGTTTGCAGAAAGTCTTGCCAACAAGCCAAAAGCCAGAGTTTTAAGATCACTCGTGTAAATACCTCCCAGGATGTCGTCCCTGATTAAGGATGTGTGAGGGTTATTGAGTTTTGAATTAGATGCACTTTAATAAAACAGTAGAATGTTCTTATCGGATTGCACCTGTATTGATTGTGTTAAAGAGTTTTATCCTTGGATCCGGGTCAACGATTTTACATAAACTTACTGCAATGTCAGACTGGGTGATAGCTTTCAGATTTTTGTAGGCTATCCATTTGTTAGATTTCAGTAATCTAACAAACTTAAAAGCATGCCTCTTGTCGATGAATAAAGTTTATTTTTTAATTTTTGCCTGTGTTATATGTCACTTAAT
>NW_007780053.1:2484-3120 GCF_000696425.1 Galeopterus variegatus
AAATGTAGAATACACAATTAAATATCATCATATAGGAAAACTAGATACATATGTATCTAAATTAAATGGAATGCACAATTCATAATTAAAATGTAAAATATGTGTTCAATTGATATGCATTCAACAGTTACTTCAAAATACTAGTTTTATTGTTTCTGATGATGTCTAGAAACTCAGCATACACAAGTAAACTCATGGACAACCTCCTACTAGTACTGTAAACTTTACTTTCACAAGGAAAGGCATGGATCGAGCTGCAGTTTGCAAAGTTTTCTATTGCTATGCGTAGGACATGGTAAATACGGTCATATATTATGAGGACATGAACAACAGCATCTTTGAAGTTTTCCTAAATTATAGAGATGTTCTTTTAACAAGCTGTATAGATTTTACAAATAAAGCAAAACCATTAGCATTAATTAATTCTTTTATTCAACAATTTTTTTAGACCCTACTATCCTCAGGCACTCTTCTAGGAATTGGGGTAGGATGGGGAACAGGACAGACTTCCTGCCTTCATGGAACTGCAGTGAGATTTGCAGACAGCAGATAGTAATGAGTAAGCAAATAAAAACATAACATGGATTCAGATGGAGTGGAAGAAGTAATGCTTGGTGGGGTTATGGAAAGACAGAG
>NW_007780054.1:0-526 GCF_000696425.1 Galeopterus variegatus
TAAATTGATTGCCCTGGATAACAATATTCAGACTCAAATCCCAGATTTCTGAAAGTATAAACATTTGAATAATTTTGTGAGTCAAAGAAGGTTGGAAATTTCCCTATTCCCCTTTTGCCATAAAGAGAAATTAACTGACGACTCTGGTAGTTTTATTTTAAAGTAATGTGTTGGAGTGATTATTCTCTTGTCAGATAATTGCAGCAACGTCATTAGACAGAGTTTTAAAGGATTTTCCCTCATAGAGTGTATCTTTTCTTCTTTTGTGACACATAACTTGCCTTGAAGAATTCTGTAAACATATTTCCACAGTCAGATTTATATTTCTTTTTGGGTAGAATCTGTGGAATATGGCATGGGTTTCTTGAATTTTATAAAATACAACATAAAATTTACTGCTTTGTAGCATATGCATTTGGGCTCTCAATTACCCATGTTCTACAGATACTGGTAGACTCCAATCTGTTTTCAGAGAGAGAAATATCTCTGAGTGTGCGTGTACTTTGTGGCTCCATCTTCTTTCTGA
>NW_007780054.1:2214-3120 GCF_000696425.1 Galeopterus variegatus
GGGATTAACTAGTTGTCATCATTTTTTCCTATCAAAATTCTCTTTTCCTTTTGATTTTTGCTAAATTGCTATGTTTTAATTTCTGAACCATTTTTGTTATTTTGTTCTGTGGATATATTACATCTATTTCTATATCTATCTGTACCCTCTATAAACTTTTCTAAAATACTTTTTTTGGTATTTTATCATTTCTGAATTATTTTGTTATTTGGGGGGAAAGATTTCTGTAAGTTTTTCCAAATCCTTGTTTTATCTACATCACAGAATAAAAATGATATCAGTGAGTCATCAGTATAGCCCTTTTATTGTTATTTAATACACTTATATTCTAAATGACATGATTTCACCTGTATTTTAAGAGTATATAGCAATAAACTATATTTTAAAAGGGTCCATATATATATGCCTATTAAATTCTATTGTTCTACCAAAATATAATAGGATGATTCAAAAATTACCTTCTTCTTTACTTATTTCCATATGCCTATTTAGCTATCCTGCTGTGGGGTTAGATTAAGAATATACCAATGGATACCCAACTCTTCAGCGTGAGAGATCTGGCTGAACTGGGGTCCACTTTCTGGAGGATAGTTTTTAAATAATCTCTGTATGACTAGAGCTTAACGAGGTTTCATAAAATGTCAGCCTTCAAGTAAGATTTATGGATGGCATATCTTTTTCTCTTAATGCTATGATTGCTATAAACATTCCCTGTAATTCCTCTCTGATGGTTACTTTCAGAAATATATAAAACAAGTAACAAAAATAATCCTGTGACTGGCTATGGGGGGATTTAAGCATTTGAAGACAAATCATAATATTGTGCTACGTATAGAATCTAGCACCAAGTTTTCAAAGAGATACAAAATAGTTCAACACTGACTGATTACTTATATGTGTCAGGCA
>NW_007780055.1:0-1096 GCF_000696425.1 Galeopterus variegatus
CCCTCGGCGGGAGCGCCTCCGCGCTTCCCAAGCGGTGCACTAGCGCAGTGCGCCACCAGGCCGGCCCCTACAAAGACATTTTCAAACACACAAAGGCACTGTTTGCTTTCCATTCAGCTTTTCTGAAAAAGTGACATGAATAATCCATTAAAAATTAAAAATAAAGAAATAGAAACAGGAAGACGTCTTAATGAAACAAAACACCCAACCAAATAATATAAAACAGTGGAACCCAGATAGGCAACAAGAGGAGAACTCAACAATACAGCTTTAGAAAGCTGGTTCTGGGGAGAACATTTTCAAGAAGAAAACATATTTTTATTCTGGTGTGCTACAGATGAGATGAAAGCATGTATTTTTTTCTTTTTTTAAATTTATTTTTAATTGATACATATTGATTGTACATACTTATGGAGTATGGAGTTATGTCTCAATACATGTATACAGTATGTAACGATCAAATCAGGGTAATTTGCATACTCATCATCGCAAAAATTTATCATTTATTTGTGATGAGAGCATTTGAGCTCTCCAAGCTATTTGAAAACATACAATAAATTATTAAGTACAGATGCGTAGCACTACCTTAGACCACTAGAAATGTGTTTCTTTTGATCAGTGCTATAGAAGAAAAGTAAGTAGACACTTCGGAAAGACCAAAGCTCTACAAGAAAGTCATGACTCCTAAAAAGCATTAAGCAACTGACAGAATAGTAAAAAGCACTTTGTGAAACAAACAAGTCAAAACTTTTGGTTTGCTAAATCAGGCAAGGAGGATTAACTAATACATTGAATTCATGTATAATTGAGTTTATTTATAATAATTACAATACTTTTTCTATGGTTTTGTTTTCTTGACTTTGATTTTACGTATAGATAGGCCTTTCCCTATGGTTTGGTATCAGAGATTCATCCTAAAATAGGCCCAGATTTAAAATTTTGTTCTTTAATAGTATATTTTGACTTACGGAAAAGTTCAACTAATTTTATTACCTGGAAACCTAAACGTATTCTCTTTAAGAAACATGTTCGGGTCGGCCCGGTGGCGCACTCGGTAGAGTGTGGCACTTGGGAGTGCAGCGGCGCTCCTGCCGAG
>NW_007780055.1:2791-3120 GCF_000696425.1 Galeopterus variegatus
TTCACAAAACCAGGGGCTGAAGAAAAGAATTTACCGCAGTCACCAGAGCACAGGAAAAAAAACAGCTGGAGCGAATTATTAGGCAAATCCTGTAAAAATGGCACAGTCTGGACCAAGAAGCATTTGAGTTTTCATTGAATATATGTAGAAAATTCTTCCCTTCTCTCTTTTTACCTTATATTAGGTAACAGTCAATTTCTACCTTAAAACACAAAAACAAAAGAACCTCAAAAACGGAGACGAAGGACTGCTTCCGCCTATTCCGTCGCGTATTTCCGCTTCTGGTCACTTGACTGGGGTAAACTGGCCACACCTTCCCACCGCTACTC
>NW_007780056.1:0-593 GCF_000696425.1 Galeopterus variegatus
GAAACATAATTTCTACGGAACCCAACAAGAGTAGAAACAGTACTTAAATTTCAAATTACTAGAAGAAAACATGACATTTTAAAAATTCAAACAAAGGCAATAAAGTAGTGATAGAAAGCATCAATAAAGGTAGTAGATTTATACCCAAATATAGAGTACATATATTAAATATAAATTATCTAAATGTTATAGTTAGAAATAAAGATTGTGAAGGCATCTTAAAAAATAATCCAATTACATGCTATTTATAAGGAATATAAAAAATATAAGAAAATATATTTTTTCATATATATCAGAAAATATAAGAATACAATAAGATTAATATAAGAAAATTTAAGAATACAATAAGAATACAGCTAATATAAGAAAAAATATAAGAATATAGAAAGATTACAGACAAATGAGTGACATTTCATAATAATAAAAAGTCAGTCCACCAGAAAGACATAAAAATTCGTGATGAATTTCATTAGAAATATAAGATGATTATCTCAATAATAAATATAAATGCAGACAACATAAAACTAGTAGAATTAAATTTGAAGATTTTGTATAGAGAAAAAAACTGTGTCCAATAACTGCAATATTCATAT
>NW_007780056.1:2436-3120 GCF_000696425.1 Galeopterus variegatus
TTGGGAAGTCCAAAGTCAAGGGAACACATCTGGTGAGGGTCTTCTTTGGTGGTGGCTTTACTGCAATGCAGGGGTCTCACATGGCAGAAAAGGTATAACAGAGAGAGAAAGAGACTCTCACATGCTCTCCTTATAAAGCCCTCAGAACCATGCCCTGACTACCATTATTAATCCATTCACTATGATGTGGTCCTACAATCTAATCACCTCTTCATGGCCCCACCTTTCAATTACCATAATAGAATTTCCCACCCTCAATATTGGACTTTGGGGGACATAATTCAATCAACCCATAGCAATAAGAATATTATAGTTTTTTTTGTTCTAAGTAATGTTTAGGGGAAAAAAAGAGAAAGAAAATAATCACATATACTTCCAAAGATAAGCAATAGGAAGGATAAATCCTGAAACACTAAAAATCTCCCATTACATCCCATATTTGGAATGGAAGGTAGTACCCAAACCAATAGGAATACTTTCATCCATTTTTAAATAGGTAAAAATCTTCATCACTTGTAAGATGCATTCTGCTATAAGAGAACAAAAGCAGTTCTCAAATGCAAGGAAATATTAGTCCAAAGAGTACTGCAAGCCAATTAGTGGGTCTCAGCTTTTTGGATAATTGCTCTCGGAGGAAGCCTTCTTGGTGTCCATAATCCAAGTGCACCACTACTTTGCAAAAGG
>NW_007780057.1:0-525 GCF_000696425.1 Galeopterus variegatus
CTCAGCGTGCGGTAGCTTTTTTCTCTCTTTTCTTCCGGTAGACCAACTCTAGGTGGATAGGACACGTTGTGTCTCTAAGTGTTAAGATGAAGAGAAGAGCTAAGAGGTGTTTCCTCGAGTCCAGCAGGCCCAGAGGGGGCCCTTCCCCATCTGTTGGGGACATCATTCCTTCAGCAACAAATGTTTCCTGAGGCTACGATGGGCCTGGTCTTGGGGAAGGAGCAAGGGACAAGATCCAATCCCTGCGTTCCTGAAGTTCATTGTCCAGGGGCACAGATGCTAATAATTACTTGAATCACTTTTTTGATAAGTGCCACAAAGGAGGTACACAGGGGGCCACAAGAGAGGACCAGAGGGCCCTGGGCCACTCTCGATTTACAACCCAGGGCTAAAGGGAGTAGGTCGCTCAGGTCACGGGGCTTGATTTCTCTTTAGAGGAGGGAGAGCTTGAGCCTCAGAGTCTGGTAAAGGTGAAGAGGTCTGAGAAGGAGGAGGAAGATATTGATGAAAAAGGTTAGGATTAGA
>NW_007780057.1:1661-3120 GCF_000696425.1 Galeopterus variegatus
GCACTCTTTATCAGCATAAAGGTACACAGAATTGGAGCAGATGCATGAATTCCACAGCCAAGCTCTGGAAAAGGTCACTGAGATTCAACCCCAGCTGCATGGGAACGTTGAGTGATGCCAGCCAGGCCCCAATTGTCATGTCCTTCAGAGCTACAGGAGCAGGTGGGTCACTTCCGATTGCTGCCTGCCATGGGTGACTCCTCCCTGCTCTCTACTCACAGGTGACATCATGCAGGTGAGGGCCAAGTCTCTTATCAGGCATTTTATTTTTTGGCACCCAACTTTTCCCTGTGGCCCAAACACTATTAGAACAGCAATAATAGAAATTTAGAGGGGCGAAAAAGAAACACCAGCAATCCTATCAACGGTGTATCAACATTTGAAGTTTTCCGTTTCCAGCCCTATGTAAAAGATGAAGAAAACAGGTCCGTGGAGATATAGTTTGGTGATGGTAGTGGACCTCCCACCACCCGTGCTGGTCAACCATCCATTCCTGCATTTCCTGGCACCAATGGACAAATTGAGGTCCCACTTCAAGCCCGATCTGCTGGACACAAAACAGACCACCAGAAAGGTGTGACCCTGGTGCTGAAGCTTGAGATCTGTCCCACCACAGCCTGGAGGGAATGGATGCTTTGAAAAGGATTGAGTGAGGGCCACGTAAGACAGAGACCCAGAAGTGACCAGTGGATTTGGCAGAGTGGAGGTCATCAGCAGTTTAACAGGAGCAGTTTCAGGTGAAAGCCACTTTGGAGCATGTTGAAGGGGGTGATAGGAGAAGACAGAACTCTGGAGAAGTTTTGCCATAAAAGGCAGCAGAAAATGGGGCAATAGAAGGAGGGGGCCTTGGGCAAGAGGGAGGGGATTTTTCAGAAGAGAGATACTAGAGCATGTTTGTATGTTGATGGGAATGATCTGGGAAGAAATTGATTAGGCTGGAGAAAAGAGGGGAGACAATTGCAGGGGTAAACTCTCAGGAAGCCAGAGAGGTTAGGCCTTTGATAGAATCAAGGACAGAGAAGACAAGACATGAGTACAGATGCTACAGGCATGCAGACTGGTGCTGAGTAGATGGAGGGGTGTCTGGTTGGCAGGACCCGTTTTTCCAGGAGAGGAGGAGACAAGGTCATCGGGTGAGAGGGGAAGGATGTCGCGCATCTGCAGAAAGAGCAGTCATAGTTGTCTCAGGGAGTGGGACAGGGAACTTACTGGGGAAACAGAGGCCTGTTGGCCAGCCTTAAGTGCCCATCTGAGGTTTGTGACTATGATTTTCAAGTGGAATCATCTAGTAAACGCAGAGACCGGGTGAGAGGTGGTGGTTTTGGAGACAAGAGAAGTAGACAGATCTGAGAGTTTGGATGTACACAAGCCAGGACTAGTTCGCCTACTGGATGTGACCATGAGCAGGAGGGTGGGCGGGCAGAGGTGCCATGGACAAAGACGGGGGTGGGCAGAGGCC
>NW_007780058.1:0-849 GCF_000696425.1 Galeopterus variegatus
TAATTGGCCTCCTTCAGGGGTTGGATCTAGGTTGGTGTATTTAAGGACCGCCTCCTTGAGTCGGCTCATATAAAGAGCCAGGTTTTCGTCTGACTTTTGTGTTACTTCTTGGATTTTGTCATCATTTACTGCCCTGAGTGCACCTTTCTTCATGTCTTCTATTAAGCAAGTAATTAGGTATGCTCTTTCAGGCCCATCTTCAGAGTTGGCTTGGTTTTCCCAGCTAGAGTCAGTTTGAGGGACTGCCACCGTCCCTACTGGATATCTGGTGGGGTCTTGAGTGCATAGAGAGTTGGCAAATGCAGTAGTAGCAGCTGACCAGACCCTGTCCCTTTTTTCTGGATTGAAAGAAGAGGACATGATGATGTACACATCATGTCATGTAAGATTATAGGTATGTTTTAAATATTGGAATTCTTTAACACACTTAGTAGGGTCTAGTTTCCATTCTATTTGAAAAAGATGAGAGAGAGAGAGAAGGGGACATGGACACGTCCAGTGCCTTCTGTTTTGGCAACATCCTCTAGGGGAACCTTCCAGTGGGGCAGACAGATGAAGAACCGACAACAACTTGAGGAGTACATGCTGGAAGGAGATCTAACTAAGGCCGGGGAAGTCGAGGCTTCAGCTGAAAATGAAAGAAAGAGAAGGAAGCAGCCGGGTGGTGAAGGAGGTCCTGGAACCAATCCTGCATAGAGAGCAAAGGACGAATGGACACCCTGCTAGGAACACATGCAGGGAAACTCCTATAAGCAGCAAAATCATGCTTGTCACATTTGCTGAGACCATTCCAGATTGTCAAAGACTCAAGTGCTCACTAGTCCAAGTATGGGTTCTCTCAGCCAGCAG
>NW_007780058.1:2860-3119 GCF_000696425.1 Galeopterus variegatus
CCCCAGAATTGAAAACCTGGTCTGCGAATGGAAGATTTCTTAAAAGCCAGTGAAAATAAGACAGCGTAGGAATCACACTTGGCCATGCAATGTTAAATGTCTCAGTTTGTGTTCACAGCGCACCAGCTTTTCTCTTAGTGAACAGTTAGTTTCTCAGCAATCTGTGTTCTTATCTGAAAGGTGCTATTATCTCATTACTCCAATTGCATATTGGTGCATTCTTGGCTCAGGAGCGAATGCAACTCTCATATCAACCTGC
>NW_007780058.1:6322-6708 GCF_000696425.1 Galeopterus variegatus
CAACTTTTGAAGGAACAGAAATTCCAGAAAATGATACTTTGAGTTTCATTTCTGTGTCTGACAGATTAAAAGTTGTTGTTCTCTTTCTGTCTGCCCTACCCTCTCCACCCCCTGCTTTTTTTCCCCTTTTTTGTGTTAATCCCAGCTGCTTCTCATGTGCCTCTTACATTTCTCCACTAAAGAGCTGTCCTTACTGTCCTTGGAATCGGTAGCTGGTGTAGGCCTGTCCCGCCCTGTCGAATGCACTTGTCTTATGCGCTTTGTGCTGCCGCACAGGGCAGTTTGGACAAACAGGTACTTGTGTTTCCTGCCTGTCTTTTCTTTGATTAAGTGACTTTAGTAAGTGCATGTCTGACCGTAGTAACTTTACCACACTTTTGTGCAGG
>NW_007780059.1:0-890 GCF_000696425.1 Galeopterus variegatus
TTTGGAAGAAGAAAACTGGAAGTTTGCTGGAGCTTGGATTTTGCTTATAGGGTCAAGAGAAGGACTGACAGCAAGCTTGGTTTCCAGGGGTGAGGCAGCTATACTGCTGATTTGGCACTGCCCAATATTCCCTCCAGGGTGTCTGTCTCACTTCTCAAATATGGTTTCAATACTGCAGTGAGAACCCAAATCCAGAATTTTTGATTGGATGACTTTAGGTTTTCTTAAGCACATCGAATAATTTCCATTTCGTCTTGACTCTCTGGCTCCATCCCACACAGTTTTGTTCCTGAGCCCTGATGACTTTGTGGGCTGGCTTCCTTTTGTTTCCATTGCTGCTCCTCAAATCTTACCCTGTGTGGGCCATGACAAGGCTGTTGGGTCTTCTGGAAGTCAATGCACAGTTTGGTATGTTTCTTCCCCTGGGGAATGTTCCAGATGGTCCTCAAGTTTTCCCTGATCCTCTTAATAGTTCTGCTCAGCTCTTAAAGCTATTATAATGCTTTCTTCAAATAGTTCTTAAAGATTCATTAATTAATTCACTCATTCAACAAATATTTATAAAGCACTTATATTCCAGGGCTTCTGTTAAACACAGGACATATTTATGAATGAGAAAATCCCTATCCCTGAGTTCAGTTGAAATGAAGAAATAGGTAGATTTTCAGCTCTACACATAATTCCTTGTGATGGTTTTTACACTGTGAGTATACCCACAGTTCCTTGGAGACACAGAGAATGTGCAATGAGTATTCCTTTTCTCTCTTTCTCCTACTTATCTTCTAAGGTAATTATGAACCTGCCTGTCCTCCTGTCTCTCTGACCAACCATTAAATGTTGGCATTAACCAGGATCCTACCCCAGATTCTCTCCTCTCATCATACTGTGTT
>NW_007780059.1:2038-3119 GCF_000696425.1 Galeopterus variegatus
TGCTATTGTAAGCATAACCTTGAATCCACTCTAATTTATTAAAATAAGTTCAGCCTCTTTGGTCTTTCACTATTATCCATGATAAATGATGTGCACCACATCTCACAAATGATCCCAACTCTGTTCTATCCCACTCTCCACACTGCCGCTGCCCTCCATGCATGGGAATCTCAGCGCTCTCCTGCTGGGCACTCTTCAGTGACTGCCCATTGGCTTGCAAGTGGGTTTAACTGGTGTGGCTGGCAGGGTCTGCTGTGATCCTGTATTTGCTAACCTTTCTGGTGTCAGCTCTTGCTCCAGTTCTCCATGCTCCAGCCATACCCCCCAGCACACACCTAGGCTGGCCAGCCTCTGGGCATTTGCCATGTAGTTCCTCCTGCCCTTCGGTGCCACTCTCCAGCTCCTCTCCCTTTAGCCTGCATCCTGAACTCTAGATCATTTTTTTTAGATGAAAAGTTTCATTTACAACAGTAACTGCCACCTGTGCGCTCTGGTAACCCCTTCTTCCTCTCTTGCTGGGTACTAAGAATATTTAGTCACAACTTAATGCAATAAGTTTTCAGTCCTGTTTATTTCTTAAATGACTCATTCCAGCTTTACTCCATCCTGATTATTTTTAGCTATTCATTTTGAAAAAATTCCAAATGTACCAGAAAGTTGCAATAACAGTATACCTTCCTATACCCTTCAGCTGCCTTCACCAATTGTCAACATTTTGCCACATTTGCTTCTATCTTTTTCTCCTTTTATCTTTACATGTATGTATGTGTGTGCATTTTATACACACATACACTCACATTGTTATTATTTGTTTAATCACTTAAATTATAAATTGTAAATTGTAGACACCTGTACACTTTATCCTAAAGACTTCAGTAAAAGGTCTCCTGGAACTTTTTTGTACATATCGGTGATACATTAATCAAATTCTGCATATTTAACATTGATAACAATTCACTATCTAATAGAGAGTTCATATTCATATTTTCAATAGTCTGCATACTGTTCTTTACTGCATTATTTTTTTTCTGATTCAGACCAGCAATTTCTTTGTAAGATTATCTCCAAACGCTATCAGTCC
>NW_007780060.1:0-1206 GCF_000696425.1 Galeopterus variegatus
GGGTTGCGATCCGTTGCCGGACACAGAAAAAGACAAAAGACAAAAAAAAAAAAAAAAAAAAGGGTTAAGATCCCCTTACCGGTCATCTTTTTTTAAAAAAAAAAAAACTGACAAAATCAGAAGGACCATGTTTAAAAAAAAAACAACACAGGAGGGAAGAAGAGCTAGCACCCTTATGTACTTTTTAAAACATTTTTATTTTTATCATGCACTTAATGTAAAGCATTTAAATAGCTCTACATGTTTTATTACAAAAAAAAAAAAAGCAGTTCCCCACCCGTCTCCTCCCTAGAGACAGCCATTTACAACTCATATCTGTAAATAGCATGCCTATATTACTACTTTGTAATTTTTCAGTTTGAGGCACATCTATTAATTTTCTACGAAGGAAGATGTAGATTTGAGACCCTTTCCTTCCTTGCATCTGTTTCACAAACACTTCCCCATCCTCCCATCTTCTCAATGTAAATAGAAACTTACTTTAATTAGAGCAATAAGCTGTGTTTACATTATTTTGGCCATAAATGCTGTTCAGAGGTGAGCTGTATAGTAAACCATGATTTCTTTTCCTTTATCACATTTTGTTTTTCTTACGGCAAATACATTTTGGCTTTCTGTTTTGCTTAATTTTTTATGTTCATAAACATTTTCAACTCCAAACTCTAACAGTTATCTAAACCGTCTGTTGAGATATTCAGATACATCAAGTATTTTATCAATTTCATCTTCTTTGGGAAATCTTCTCCACGGGATTTCTGATGCGTTTCAATCTGGACTGTGCTCTCTACACTGGTGCACAGCTGTCGTCCTGGAGTTTCCCTTCACCTTCATTGTGGGGATTACCTTTGCCTCTCTCTTATGTAGGATCTCCTATTATCTGTCTTCTGTGTCTTCCTTTTCCTTGTTTACTTCTCATTTTGGTGGCACACTTTTCTAGCAGTTTCCTGAGTAAGGGCTCATGGGAGATAATTTTTTACATTAGTATTTCTGAATTTTTTTTTATTCACACCTCTTATTTTTTTGACAGTTTGTATTCTAGATTGGAAATAATTTCCCACAGAATTTTTAAAGCATATGCCCATTGTCTTCTAGCTTCTTGTGTTGGTGTTGAGAAGTCTAAAGCCATTCTGATTTTTTTTTTTTTTAAAAAGATGACCAGTAAGGGGATCTTAACCCTAGACTTGGTGTTGTCAGCACCACGCTCAG
>NW_007780060.1:2471-3119 GCF_000696425.1 Galeopterus variegatus
GTGGCCTTGGTGTTATCAGCACAGCACTCTCCCGAGTGAGCCACAGGCTGGCCCCTAAAGCCATTCTGATTAATGATCCATTGTATATGATCTGTTGCCCACCTCCACCCCTGAAATCTACAGGGTCTTCTCTTTGTCCTAAGCTTTCTGAAGTTCTGAAGTAATGTGTTTTAAGGTAAATCTGTTTTCATCCACTGGGCTATTTCAATCTATAAATTGTCTTGGATTATTCAATTGATGATTTCCCCCATTTTCCCCTAATTCTACTTTCTCTGTTCTAATTCTGATCTTTTATTTAGTTATTGGGTCTTCTTAGCTAGTCTTCTAATTTTTATATGTTTTTCTCTCTTATTGTCCGTCTTTTTGTTTTTGTTTTATCTACCAGGAGGTATTTTCAGATTTATCCTCCAACCTTCCTATTAATATCTAAAAGCACTTATAAGTTCTCACAATTTCATTTTTCACGTCATCTTGTCTTTGTTTCATGTTTGCCTGTCTTATTACCTCTATATCCCTGGTACCTGGAACAGTACCTAGCACAAAATAGGTCTCAATAAATATTTGTTGAATGAATGAATGAATGTTCTGTTTTGATACCCTTGGAGATGAGTCTTTTTTCTACTTTCAGACTTATTGATAATATATCTA
>NW_007780061.1:0-437 GCF_000696425.1 Galeopterus variegatus
AGTGTCATGTTACTAATCATAGCAGACCCACATTGGGAAATAGTGTTATTGCTGGGTGAGACCTAGAGTTAGTCTACAGTCATTTTGGAGGGTGCGTGGGTTTCCAGACTCCTTTTCATAATCACTGGACCCAAAAGACAAAATGAGGAAGTCATCCTCTGAATGACAGGAGATCCTGCATGGTCTTCCCTGGCAGGAAATTAGGTAGTCAGGTGAGAACTGTGTGTCTGTCTCCTTTGTTTCAAGTGTCAAAATTTTGAAAGAAGACAGGATCCCTTCTACCCTCTTCTGAGGAAACCAGCCATTTCCCAGATTTTTGTGTGGTGCACATGAAGGATAATAAAATGTGTTAAGATGATTACATCATAAACACTACTTTTTTTGAAATTTTAAAATTCAACATCTAATTCCAATTGAATATCACATGCTTATTAACT
>NW_007780061.1:2393-3119 GCF_000696425.1 Galeopterus variegatus
CCTGCAGCTTCGTCCTTCTTGCTACCTTGCATTGTCGACATTTCTTCCAGTTCCTTCTACCTGTCTAGGCCCTCTGGACTGGGGCTGTGCAGGTGGGAGAAGAGAAACTTGAGTTTGTGTTGTGAATGTCTTCAAGCAAGGTCAGCCAAAGCAAACTTGTTCATTGGGCCAAGATATTTTGGTTTTTATGATTCCCACAGTGTCTTTTCCTCCATCCAGTCCCCCATGTACCCTACTGGGCCCATATCCAGTGTCTTGAGTCCTCCACATGGAGTGTGACTGGCTGTAGGCAGATATCTGGGGGCAGGATACACAGCCAAAGGTCCCCAACATTTATATTCTTCAATCACATCTCATCTGATCTATATAAGCTATAAAAACAGATCTATGTTTTTTAAGGAAACACAAGAGGAGAATTAAACAATTTAATTTGTTTTCATTTTTAGGACACTACTATTTCTTCCAAGGATCTAACCAATTTGAATATGACGTACAATTACAGCGTGTCACCAAAATACTGAAAAGCAACAGCTGGTTTGGTTGTGAGCAATGACGTAATTAATGGCGTTAGTTGATTCATTTCAGTTTAATAAGTATTTACAGCATACTTGCTCTATGCTAAGTATACCACTACATAGTGATACATACATTAAATAAAGTAAAAGCTACAGGCCATAAATAAATGATTACACAATAAATGAGTATACCAAATATATAATATTTTTT
>NW_007780062.1:0-795 GCF_000696425.1 Galeopterus variegatus
TGAGACCAAGCCCATCGATCTAAGTAAACTCATCAGACCAAGGTCATTGATCAAAGTAAACACATCACACCAAGCTCATCTATCTATGTAAACTCATCAGACCAAGCTCATCGATCTACCTAAACTAAACAGAGCAAGCTAATCGGTGTAAGTAAACTCATCAGACCAAGCTAATCGATCTAGGTAAACTCATCAGTCCAAGCTCACCGATCCAAGTAAGCTCATCACGCCAAGCTCATTGCTCTAAGTAAACTCATCAAAGTAAGGTCATCGATCTAAATAAACTCATCACACCAAGCTCACCTATCTATGTAAACTCATCAGACCAAGCTCATCGAACTAAGTTAACTCATCAGACCAAGCTCATCGATCTAAGTAAACTCATAAGACTAAGGACTTCGATTGACGTAAATTCTTGAGACCAAGCACATCGATCAAAGGAAACTCATCAGACCAAGGTCATTGATCAAAGTAAACACATCACACCAAGCTCTCTATCTAAGTAAACTCATCAGACCAAGCTCATCGATCTAGGTAAACTCATCACACCGAGCAAATCGATCTAAGTAAACTCATCAGACGAAGATCATCGATCTAATTAAACTCATCTCACCAAGCTAATCGATCAAAGTAAGCTCAACAGACCAAGCTTTTCGATCTAAGGAAACACATCAAGCCTGCTCATCAATCTAAATAAACTCATCAGACCAAGCTGATTTATCTAGTTAACTCATCAGAACTAGCTCATCAATCTAAGTAAACTCATCACAACAAGCTCATCGATCTAAGTAAACT
>NW_007780062.1:1795-2102 GCF_000696425.1 Galeopterus variegatus
GATCTAAGTAAACTCATAAGACTAAGCTCTTTGATCGACGTAAATTCATGAGACCAAGATCATCGATCTAAGTAAACTCATCAGACCAAGGTCATTGATCAAATAAACACATCACACCAAGCTCTCTATCTAAGTAAACTCTTCAGACCAAGCTCATTTATCTAAATTAACTTATCAGACCAAGATGATTGATCTAAGTAAACTCATCAGACCAAGCTCATCAATCGAAGATAAACTCATCAGACCAAGGTCATTGATCAAATAAACACATCACAACAAGCTCTCTATCAAAGTAAACTCTTCAGAC
>NW_007780062.1:2603-3119 GCF_000696425.1 Galeopterus variegatus
ATATAACTCATCAGACCAAGAAGATCGATTGAACTAAACTCATCAGACCAAGCTCATAGATGTAATTTAATGCATCAGACCAAGATTTTCGATCTAAGTAAATTCATCTGACCAAGCTCATTGATCTATGTAAAGTCATCAGACCAAGTTCATCGATCTACCTAAACTCAGCAGAGCAAGCTAATCGGTGTAAGTAAACTCATCAGACCAAGCTCACCGATCTAAGTAAACTCATCACATCAAGCTCATTGATCTAAGTAAACTCATCAGAGGAAGCTACTCGATCTAACTAAACTCAACACAGCAAGCTAATCGGTGTAAGTAAACTCATCAGACCAAGCTAATCGGTGTAAGTAAACTCATCAGACCAAGCTAATCGGTGTAAGTAAACTCATCAGGCCAACCTCATCAATCCAAGTAAGCTCATCAGGCCAACTCATCAATCTACGTTAACACATCAGAACTAGCTCATCAATCTAAGTCAACTCATCACAACAAGCTCATCGATCTAAGAAA
>NW_007780063.1:0-740 GCF_000696425.1 Galeopterus variegatus
AAAAAAAAAAGAATTCTAAACAAAATTGAAAAATCTTATAGGTTTAAGATTATTTTATTAAGCAAAATCCAAGCGATAATCAATAAGTCATCAATACTTGTACAAGGTCCTAGATGTGAAATCTGTAATCTGATCTAAAGCCTTTCTAGAAAATATTGTTCCATCTCAATGAACATTGATGTCAAAAAAAAATTAAGCTAGTATGTACTTAACTGTAATCTATGACTTAGGAAAATTACATACCAATGACCAAAAAACAATAAACCAAACTTATTGTCCCAAGCTCTATGGCAGATGCTTTTCAGGATACCTCAGTGAACCTTCATACAACCCTCTGAGATCATAATGTCACCTATCTTTTTTAGTTGTTCAATTATAACATTCTTTATAAAAAATAATAAAATTGAGATGCTGAATTTTGATTTCATTTTCCCCATAAATACCAAGTATACTCAATAGTACACTTATGTATAAGGCTATAGTGTAAAAGACAAGGGGAAATAAAAAAAAACTTTAAAATGAAATACAAATCTAGGTCTATAATGATAATCTATGATAAGGATAAGTTCATCATGTATTGAATGCCACCATATGCCAGTCACTACACTGGAGTTTTATAAGCATCTTTCATGTAATTATCAAAATAGCCTGATAAAGTAACACCTTATTTTATAAATGTGGAAACTGAGACTCATGTTTAAGAAATTTGACCAGAGTCACACAAATCGTAAATGGCAGAG
>NW_007780063.1:1631-3119 GCF_000696425.1 Galeopterus variegatus
AAGTACAGTACTTTTCATTCTTCTCAGAGCTCTGGACTTCCAAAGACATACTCACACTGAACCAAACAATTTCTAAAATATTTTTAATGCTTCAAAACTTATAATTAAAAATACACACTATGATAGTTAATCTTATGTGTAT
Source organism: Galeopterus variegatus (assembly GCF_000696425.1). Classification (NCBI taxonomy): domain Eukaryota; kingdom Metazoa; phylum Chordata; class Mammalia; order Dermoptera; family Cynocephalidae; genus Galeopterus; species Galeopterus variegatus. The sequence goes on from NW_007780063.1 coordinate 1,774, forward strand.
CATCTTGGCTAGGCTAACATCTAGCAACATGTAGATTTGTTGCTAGCAACATCTAGCAACATCTAAACAGCAATATCTAGACTGGTGTTTTACCAACAGCTGGACCAAACAGGTGTCCAGCTGTTTGGTCAAACACCAGTCTAGATGTTGCTGTGAATGTATTTTTAGATGTGGTCAACATTTAAGTTAGTAGACTCTGAGTAAAACAGATTAACCTCCATAGTATGGGTAGGCCCCAACCAATTAGTCAAAGGCCTTAAGAGCAAAGACTGAGAAGGATAGAAGAAGGTATTCTACCTGCAAACTGCAACACAGAAATTCTGGCTGAGTTTCCAGCTTTCAGCCTCAAGACTACAACATCAACTCCTACCCAGATTTCTAGACTGCTGGCCTGCCCTGCAGATTCAGATTTACCAGGCCCCACAGTGAGCCCATACCTTAAGATAAGTGTCCGTCTCTGCCTCTCTTGATGTATACAAAGTCATATGCTCTATTAATGACTTTTTGGTCAATGACTGACTGCATATGATTATATGTGGTCCCATAAGATTATAATACCATATTTTTACTGTATCTTTTCTATGTTTACCTATTTTATATACACAAATACCACTGTTTTACAATTGCCTACAGTATTCAGTTCAGTAACATGCTGTACAGGTTTGTAGGCTAGAAACAATAGGCTATCTTATACAGATAGGTGTAGACTAGGCTATCCCACCTAGGTTTGTGTAAGTTCACATGACAACATATTTCTCAGAATGTATCCCCATCATTAAGCAACACATGACTATGTATGCTACTGGTTCTGTTTCTCTGGAGAAACCCAACTAATACACACACTTAAATGACATAAAAAAGTTTAACCACCAAATGTATTAACTCATGTAGACAAGATGATGTGTTTTCATGCAGACCTTGGAAAAACTCTTCTCCACCGCTGTGCTATACTTGAACTTATAACTGCGCCTTTAATTGGTAAGTTATAGTACTGCTATTGTCTTCATGTGAATTCAGTTTTCGGCACGTCCACTTGTGCAAAATTTTTATAATCACATACACTATCACTGTCCTTTTGTGCCACGTTCGAATGCCAGAGAAAGTCCAAACACACTTGCACACGTAGTACCTACACCTGCCACAGTCTGAGTCAATTCTACAATAATAAAGTTTACCCACTTTGCTTTGTGATACCTTAATACAGTTTTCAAGTTTCATGTCTTACTGTCTTTCATTCTTAAAACTTGACAATAAAAATGTAAGTACTTTGTTATTCAAAGTAAATTACCATATCACAGAATGAGCTCTGTGAGAGGCAAACATTATCCACACAAAGGAAAAAAAAA
>NW_007780064.1:0-3119 GCF_000696425.1 Galeopterus variegatus
GGGAATCGTTAGCTTGCAGAGGAGGGGCTGTTCTTTACTGTGAAAGACCAGGGGAAGGACATGGAGAAGGCCATTCAAGATGACTCAACTGTGGATCACGAGCAAAGTTGAAAGGGTTCCCTCCTGACTACATTTTTTTTCCTTCTGCACAGTAAGTTATTTGCCTTTAGTGGAGATAGGAAACTTAAGACGAGGAGGATTTTTATAGCCATGTGATCGGGGAAAAGTAAAATTGATCAGAAAGAAGGAAAATGATTACTGAGCTGTGTTATGTGGTTCTCAAACTTTAGTAAGCAATGTAATCACCTGGAGAGCTTGTAAGAACACTTTGCTGAGACCCTCCCCCAGAGACGCTAGTATAGGTCTGAAATGGGATCTGAAAAGCAACGTTTCTAACATGCTCACAGCTGATGCTGATGCTCCTCGTCTAGGGACTGTATTTTGAAAACCACTGCTACTTAAAAATATTTTTTAAAGTGAATAGAAAGCATTTTTACCGCAGAGCATTTCTCAGCAGAGTCCTTTAAAGTATGCAATTTTACCAGTTGATTTATTGGCAAAACTTCATGATATTTGCATTTTTTGTCTTAAGTGTTTTCATAATTCCCCACCTTTGCTCCGGCTCTTTTCTTGGCACAGAATGCATTTCCTCTCTAAGGCAGTGATCATTCCACACATTCTTATTAGGACCTGTTCAAGTGCCACTTTCCCAGGAATTTGTGTCTCTATATCCCTTTTTGAAATTATCTGCACTCTGCTGTTTGCACCCACATAATTTGCACACAAATGTCATTCTGCCTAGTACTGCTGTTAGGTGTTCAGATACCTGTGCCCCATACGCCTAAACTATAAGCTCCTTGAGGACAGAGATTGTACCACTATGTTCTCCCTTTTCCTATAATGCTTAGCACAATGTCTGGCACTGAGACTTGCCCAGTATTTCTGTGGGATTGAATAATAGACATGTTAAGGTACTAACAAATTTCTTAAGAGACTTTGAAATATCCAGTAAAACAGGCAGAGGAACATTAAATCAGAGAACATCAGAATAAAATTTTGCTTTATGTAATTTACCTTTTCCCCATTGGTAGAGGCTTTTATTAAAATAACATTAGCTAAAAATCTCTATGCCAAAAGTAATTATGATAATGTTTCTCTGCATTTATATAGTTCTTTTTATTCTAAAAAGTCATAGTACACAGGCCCCAGCTCAGGAGGAAGGAAAATCACTGAACTGGACTTGAACTTCTTATACCCTTCACTGGGCAGCCTCTTTTCTCTGCCAACCATCCCTAAGCCCATTAGTACTGCTGACATCTGAGTCAACATTTCCATGTTTGACGTCCTCACTGAATTTACTCGGGCATGGGTTGGAAAGACAAATTTCAATTAGTTTCCCTCAAAGGATTAAATGCTGTTGTCCCTCACTGGGTGTTCTCATCTTTAACAGGTGATTAAGGTCCTAATGGGCTCATGCAGTTTTTCAGTCTGTTCCAACCAACCAATTATGGTATTGAAGAAAAAGTCAGAAGGGGGAAAAAAAAGTAAAAAAGGGAAAAAGAAGAAGAAAATAGGAAGCAGGAGGAAGGTGCTTTCAGGGATTCTGCAAGCGTTTCTCAAGGTGAAAAGGTCTATCTGTTAGAATGCCTGTCAGGAGTTCTGCAACATCACAGCTTGGGCACAATGTACCCAGGAAGGCTCTCCAGCTCCCTTCCCATCAGTCTGGCTTCTCTGTTTCCAGACTCCAGCAGGATGCAGAGCACACACTCAGGTACCTATGCACATGCACACATCTTTGCATTTGTTGACAGCGTATAATAAAGAACATATTTGGTCTTTGTCCCCCAGTACCTGGCACAGAGTTTCAAAAATGCTTAGAATTTCCAGTATGATAGGAGTGGTTTTTTTACGCTACTGAGGTGACTCACCATGGCATCTACATAGTTTCAGGAGGTGGGTTGGTCACCAGAAAGACCAACCATGTGATCAGAGGGTTGAGGCATTGGACCAGCCCTACCTCTGGGGAGGAGAGCAGTCTGGAAATTGAGTTTGATCATACGGTCAATGATTTAATCAATCATGCCTACATAATGAAACCCCAATAAAATCACTGGACATCAAGGCTCAGTGGAGCTTCCTGTTTGATGACACACTGATGTGCTGAGGGAGTGACGTGCCTGGATTCTACAAGAAGAGGGCATGGAAGCTCTTTACTTCCTCTCAGATTACACCCTATGTGTATCCTTTATAATAGAACTGCAGTAGTAGGAATAGCACTTCCAGCGAGTTCTGTGAGTCATTCTAGAAAATTATTGAATCTGAGGTGGTTATAGGAACCCTTGAATTTATATCTAGTCAGTCAGAAGTGTGGATGACCTAGGGACCTCATTTTGGTTGGCACCTAAAGTGCAGTCTTGTGGACTTATGGGGTCTATACTAACTCTGGGTGGTTAGCATCAGAATTGAATTGAAGTATATTCTAGTTAATGTTGAAACAGAGCAATGACAGTAATTTCTGGCTAGCTTCTCCCTCCAGCTCTCTCTTATCTCTGTAGCTGAGGACAGAGCCCTTGCCAGGACACTCTCAGGAAAGCAGCGCTTAGGAAGTAATGTCTTTTGTCCTGTGTGGCACAGCCTAGAACCAATAGAAGCTGAACAAAATCACAATAAAGTCCTGCTTATTATAACATCACACAGAAATCATCAGTTGTGAACCTCTCTCCTGCTCCTTTTCTCACCCACTAGCTGGGGTTTTTCAAAGTCTGCTGGGTGGACCACCTGCATCAGAATTACCCAGGGCATTGTTGAAAGGACAGATTCCAGAGACCCAACCAAGAATTGCTGAATCTCAATGGAGGATGGAGAGATGAACCAAAATTAGCAATTAATAAAGCTCCAAAATCTTATATATACTATCATTTGAAAAACCCCTCTGTGTATCTGATAGTCTCAATAAGTCTTGAAAGTAGTCTTCTTGCTTCTATGAGATACTGAGAACCTAAACCATGTGAAAACTTTTTTTTCTCTTTGGCTTGGATCTTGTTTTTCAGATAAAAAATGTTAGCAGGAAGAAGATTTGCTTTCAGTTGTTCAAAATAACAAAACATTTATCTGATTAT
>NW_007780065.1:0-3119 GCF_000696425.1 Galeopterus variegatus
GCTTGGCCCGCAGCATGGGCAGTCAGTGGCCAGGGGTGGGCCTCGCAAGGGGACCAGGGCCCGTCTGCGTCGCCGAGGAAGCTAGCGGGCTCTGTGCTCCTTCCTCGCCCCATAGTCCTCCTCTCCGAGCAGTAGATCTGGCCCTTAAGCAAGGAACCCTGCCTGCCACATGGCTGATTAGGGGGAGCCTGCTTGTTCCCACCTGTCCTGGGTAAGGCTCTTCTTCCCAGGGAGTCAGTGACTTGTGTGTGAGTCACACCTTCTTTTCTGAATCAGCCTAGCCTCAGTTTCCTCATCTGGGATGACACCCAGATCGGCCTCTGAGATCCACGTCATAAGGAATAAAGAAGTTAACGTGGCAAGGCACCTTGGTATCCCCTAGTACATAGGAAGTGCCCTGTAAATGACAGCTATTATTGTTCACATCTGTTGACAAACATCTTAGCATCTCTTTTCTGCAAGGATCTATGCTAGATGTTGCAGGAACACGTGGTCCCTAACCTCAAGTCCTGGAGGACAGACACACAAAATAGGAATGTCCTTTGGTAACACGTGTGTGCCAAGGAGCAGAGCTGGCCCTGCTGGCCCAGGAGATCAGGAAGGGCCAGGTGGTCAGAAGATGGAGGGGACCGAGAAAGCCACAGTAGGGGAGGGAGGACGTTACCAGAGGGGCTGGAAGAAAACACAGTCTTTCTAGTTCTCAGGGTCCTCGCAATTACCCACCAACCACGAGAGGTGTGGCCAATGCTCCTGTAGGTGCAGTCCTTCAAAAACCCAGCACAAGCCCGAGTTTGGCCCTTCACCCACAGACCATGTTGTGAGCAGCCCAGCACCCGGGGCAGGGCTCCCTGCAACACGATTCCTGCAGACTCAGGGTGGAGACAGCCGGCCAAGGAAGTACAGCCCAGCCGGGGATCTCTGATCCAAAGACGGCACAGAACCAAGCCACGGAGGTCCCAACTGGAGGTGACAGGGCCCTCAGGCCTGTGCTCTGCTCTGAGAGTCCCTCAAATTTATAACAGTCACCACACAGTTAGGCTGTTGGAGGACACACAAGGTCGAGGGGGGTACCCAACCTGAGCATCTCTCAAGACGGCGTCCATGTGACTGAGGAGAAGCAGCCCAGCCTCACCAGGAGTGCTGTGCCATTTCACAACAGGGTCCCACATGTCATCCACTTTCACACACCTCCTGGGGATCTATCCATCACATTACATTTTCTTTAAAAATGGCAGAATCCCCAGTTTTTGATGCAGTAATGAACTTTTTCCTCTGTTCTCTTATGTAGATGTTTCAGAGCAGAGTCCGCATGCCTGCGTGCCAAACGAATGCATCTCTACTTTGGAATTAGATGCCACTCTATGCAAATCTCATTTCTATTCTTTAATGATGCCTTTTAATATCTAATCTTCTGCTTTAATATCTCCCTCACTAAACGTGTTGAGATAATTAGTTGATAGAGCTAGACAATTACTCTGTGGGCAGAGAGCAGACAGTTTCTTATATTTATATAAATACACATGGTTTAACAAAACACACACCAACTGCATTCATGTCCCCTAAGCCAGGCAACTTGAAAAACCGTTTGACTGTGGTAGCGGGTGGAGTCCATCAGAGACGGGCTGGCTGGGCCCATTTTTATTTTATTTTTTTTTTCATGGAACTAACCAGGCAATTCAGTCGATAGTTGTCAAAGCACACCAACTGCATTCATGTCCCCTAAGCCAGGCAACTTGAAAAACCATTTGATTGTGCTAGCGGGTGGAGTCCATCAGAGACGGGCTGGCTGGGCTCATTTTTATTTTATTTTTTTTTTCATGGAACTAACCAGGCAATTCAGTCGATAGTTGTCAAAATTGGAGTCCAGAAGAGGCACAGCTGGGCCAGCCCAAAGTTAATTAAAAACCAAGAGGAGGATAAATGAAGCGGGCCTCATTCAAGGGAGCTGCACAAAAGGCGGACGGAAAACTGATCTTTTCTTTCTTACAGGGATATGTAGAGGGACAACTAAATTGCAGTCAGATATAAAGTGCTCTAGAAAGCGTGTCGTGCTCTGCCTGGGGTGTTGGAGGTGAAGCCCGGCACCCTCAGACATGCAGGGACGAGTTCAGTGAAGGGCCTGGTGTGGTTCTCAGTAGCACCAGCCCGGGAGGCTCACAGGCTGCATCCTTGGACTTTCTGAATGAGTGAGACTGTAAAATCAAATAACCACATCAAAGCCCCCGTGAGGCCTCTGTAGGACGAGAGGCTAGAAGGTGCCAGAAGCCATTCCAGCCAGCCAGATGGCTGACCAGGGGCCACATTCGTCTCGGTCGGCAGTGACTTAGACATGCTGGTTGCAGGTGCACCGCGCTGTCTCTCCTGCCTCCTGGGATTGGCTTCCTCGCAGTCCACAGGCTTCCACCACTGTGTTCCTGCCACCTCCTGTCCTCTTGTCTCTTCCATGGACACATTATGTGTACTGAGGGTCCAGCTGTGCCAGGTTCCTGGACCACGGTGGCAGTCCCGCAGGCAGAGCAGCTTGGAACAGCAGACGTCTACTGTCTCACGTCCTGGAGCTCAGAAGTCTGATACCAGGGTGCTGGCAGGGCTGTGCCCCACTGCAGCCTCCGAGGAGGGTCCTCCCTGACTCCTCCAGCCTCTGGTGCCATGGCAGCCCTTGGCTTGCAGATGCATCCCCTCATCTCCACTTGTCATCACACAGCCATCTCCCTTCTGTGTATCTGTCTCTTCTTCTTTCTTTTATAAGGACACAGTCACATAGGATTTAGGGACCCACCCTGCTCATCTTAAGTAATGACATCTGCAACAACCCTACTTATGCAGCCAAACAACTTGTGACATTCGTAAAAGCCCAGAAGACAGACATCGCTGTTAGTCGTGTTGACCTGAAAATGCTGGAGGGCTGTTCACAGGCCGCAGAAAGGTCAGTCCCCAAAGCACTGTAGCCTCCAGCATGAGCTGCCCGTCAGTGAGGACTGGGTGCCCGGTGTCTGGGGTCCAGCCCAGGCCTGAGGCTCATGCGGATGCCTCCAGAGACACCAGGAGGTTACTGTAGATGTCCTTCACAGCTGTGGCTGCTGAGAGCAGGCCCCACAGGAGGATGTTCTGGGGGCCTG
>NW_007780066.1:0-1775 GCF_000696425.1 Galeopterus variegatus
GTCCGGTACGGGCGCGACACTGAGGGTTGCGATCCGTTGCCGGTCACGAAAAAAAGACAAAAAGAGAAAAAAAAAATGTCAAGGTCATTACCCGGACTATATTCTAAGTGCAGTTTTAGGAACATTAGCATATGTCTGCAGAATCCAGATGAATTCTAAATATCTAAAAACATCTGCCTAATCAAGAGCTACACTTTTAAATGAAGCAACCAAACTATACCTCTTTATGAACCAGAGAAAAGAATATTTTCAACATATAATACACATTTTTAATATATACTCAACCATCAAAGCCAAGAGTTGGTAGCTGGTGAAATGAACTATACATTTATTTTTAAACCCTTCTATACTTCTGAAACAAAGTGTCATTTGATGATGAACTGACTCCCTACACAACATTTTACAAATTACTGTTTCCTGCTGTTACATTATCTAGCTGAAGGTTAAACTTACTCTATGCCTTCCCATGATTTCCCAGGGTTTGTTTTTTATTCTTTTTTTGCATTGGAAGCTAAAGTTTTGCACATGCCGATTAAAGTAAGTAACACACACATTTTTCAAAGTGCATTCATGCACTGGAAGGCCACTTTCTAAATAGTGTTCGTAAAAAATACACCTTTTGGAAATGCACCATAATTGTGTTTCCCCCAGAGAAATCTTGCTTTTTGCTCAACACTCTGACTCATCTTCTCATTGTGAAATTTCATAATAATATATGTGCCCAATAGAAGGAGCACTGACAAGGAATAGAAGGACACCCAATAGAAGGACAGCCTTCAGGACTGCACAGCAAGGACAGATTTCTTTCTAGAATGTGGTGAGAGAAAACAGATAGTACTTACCTGACCAGAGATGAAGACCATCAAATCCATAGGAGAAGAGGTCATCCCCAACGCCATTTCCACCCCACTCTTCGCCCCCTCCGGGGTAGGGAGAATATCCTTCCGTGGAAGCCCAGCCCACTCGCAGGTGAGTGGCTTCAGCTGTCACAAAGGGCTCTGTGTGGTCCACCATCAGCTCATAGTACCATTTCTTATACTGAGCAGACCCTTCACTGACGCCCAGAAAAATATTGGGTCTCATGCTTTAAAAAGATAGAAACAGCATATATGAGAAAAGTCCCAAACACACCTTCCATTGTTTGCATTTACATCTCGCTATTTTGAACAGGACTAACCTGCTTCTCTAAGATGCCACATATTAAATATAGATTCCCTTAAATACTAAAAACTTACCAAGACAACCACTGAGGCAGTACTCTGTGAAATCCAGCCTTGCCACTCACAGTCAGTGAAAAGTATTTCCTTTCTGGATTACTTGGTAACATCGCTCAAGGAGCTAATATTATTTTTTCTTAATTATTGTTCAGCATAGTTTATATCGTTTATCATATTTAAGTCACAAAATGAGACACTCAGTATAGCAGCCTTTTAGAATTAATGGAGTTATTATTAATCCAGGACATGTGGAAATTTTCTTCAGCTAAGCTTTGTGTCACATGGGGTATCAGGCTGAAGGAGGTCACCTTATTTTGTGAAGGAACCCCGGTGACTGATCAGCTTTATTGTTCTCTATGCCTCCCTATGAAGAGAGGAGTTTTTAGTAAGTTGTATTTAATTCCATTTTATGTGGAGACATAGCATGTGGTAATACTAGGGATTAATGAAAGTCTCAGGACACATCACTCAATGACGGCAGGTCTGTTAAAGACTCATGAAGAAAGTCTTAATTCAATCCCATTTTTAAAATGCAACATAGAAATATACATCAAACCC
>NW_007780066.1:2452-3119 GCF_000696425.1 Galeopterus variegatus
TTTTTAGTAAGTTGTATTTAATTCCATTTTATGTGGAGACATAGCATGTGGTAATACTAGGGATTAATGAAAGTCTCAGGACACATCACTCAATGACGGCAGGTCTGTTAAAGACTCATGAAGAAAGTCTTAATTCAATCCCATTTTTAAAATGCAACATAGAAATATACATCAAACCCTACATTTTTAAAACAGGAGAAAGTAGATAAAATAGTGAGTATCTCCTGGAGAGCTACTAGATACAGTGTACCAAAGTTAGTACTATCCTAGAGACACATTGTTNATTATATTTTGGACATTTTGTTAATTGCACATATTGGGCACCTCAGAGTGATATTGAAGGATAGTGTTTTCAGCTATACTCGAAGAAGGTGTAAGTCATAATTATGTACAATAGTATCTCTGTATAATTGTCAGCCTGCTCCTGAAGATGTCTGTGGTCATCTATCTACAGATGAATATGAAAACTCTTACATGTGTTTGTTATAAATCCATATTTTGCTTGGTTCATCTATTGTTATTATTATCCCATCTGATGTGCAAAAATCAATACATATATTATTCATTGAGGAAATATGTAAAAGATCCTAATAAACAAATAGACCATATGACATCTCAGCTATGGGGCTAGAATGTGAATTATTTTGTTATGCTACCTGTTTGGTGA
>NW_007780067.1:0-3119 GCF_000696425.1 Galeopterus variegatus
AGAGAAAGGAAAAACCACACACAGAGAAACAAAGTAGGAAAAAGGAGAGGTGAGGCACAGGGAGGACTGCAGGATCCCCCAACCTATGCACACGTGGGTGTCGCTGTGCCGTAACCTAGCTAGTGTGTTACCTTGTTCATACTTTTAGGTCTTGTGAAGTAGCTCCCCTCTGTCTGTTTTGCAGAACTTACAAAACCCATACAAAGTTAGATACTAGCAGGCAGCCCAGTTGGGCTCCCACCATGTACACAGACGAGGCTCCCCACGATGGGATAAGAGCAGAACACAAGGGGCTTTACAAAATATTGACAAGGACATGCACCCCCAGCTGCTTCCTTCTGTGAAACAACAACATGGAAAAATTTACATTTGTTTCTGTTCCGTGGAAGCCTAACCAGGTCTGAGAGCCTTGATGCATTCAGAAGCTCGGCGTTGTGAGCTCTGTCCATCCAGGGGCTGTTTGGGTGTCGGGGACAGAGCAGGAATGAGACCAAGCACGGTCACCGCACCCAGGGGCTGTCACTCTGGACAGGGAAGACCAAAAAGCACACAGACACCGGGTACATCGGGAGTGGGGGTCACTAGGGAGAAAAACACAGGAGGCAGAGAGAAGGGACAGAGCAGACGGGGGGCAGGAGTGGGGGCGGGGGCGGGCTCTTTCCGGCAGGATGGCCTGGAAGGGGTGTCTGGGATCATGGACGCATGAGCAGAGAAAGTCTTCCATTTGCCCTCCAGACCCTCAAAGCAGAGCTGCTGTGGAGTTAGGATGGGGATGCTCAGGACACTCTATCTCCAGAATTATCGGGGGGCACAGCACCACTTGCTTACCCAAGTGGTGCCAACCCAGGACAGTCCCTTGGAGATCCAGGACTCTGTAGATATCAGTGGGACCCTGGCATCCTTCCCCAGCATGGCTGTCTATGGCACCCTCTGTAGGAATCGGGGGAACATAAGTGAAAGCAGAATTTAAGAGGAAAATGATCTTAGAATTAAGAGTGAGAGGGAAGCTGGCCTGCTGGATAGAAAAAGCAAAGGATAATATAAAAATACATATGCGTGCACACACATCTATATTTATTTAGATCATAAGCAGGCATGAAACCACTTAGGACCAATCGTTATACATCTCAGGTGTGTGGATTCCCTGCCAATCTCAGCTGTGGCATTCTGAAATAAATCAGAAAGGGTACAGCTAATTAAAACAGACCCTAATTTCCCTAGTATGGATTTCACTACACAGATGGCAATTAAAAAGCATCTACCTGCTTAAATTACAATTTAAAGGAGGCATTATTGGAATCTTGCTAATAATTGAGTCCAAAGGTCCGCCAACATCTGTGCTGTCTCCCCAGAGACATGGCCAGGTGGGAGGCGTGCTGGGGACGCCAGGGCCACACCACAAACCGGGCCTCAGGCTGGAGAGTGGCACGAGTTGTTGTTTTATTTGCAGACCCCCAGGATATGGCACAGAAGTCACCCTGGTGGGGCTCACACCAACTTCTCACTGCACGGGTGAGGCCAGCAGGCCCTGAGCACACCTGATGTGGGTGATGCCTTCTCCGCGACAGCACCCCCTACCTTCTCAGGCCTGCCAGAGGTTTTCAAGAGGACAGAAAGTCGAAAACAACCCCCATGCCCCGCAGCACGTGGGAGGCCATGCGATTATGACAAGTCCATCACCCAGTGTGAATGACAAGACCACTGATTTTACCACACACAGTATGCTTGAGACCTGGCTTGCTCAGCTGCCAGTCAGCACCTTGACCTTGTGACCCACTGTTCTTTATACATCTCAGGTGTGTGGATTCCCTGCCAATCTCAGCTGTGGCATTCTGAAATAAATCAGAAAGGGTACAGCTAATTAAAACAGACCCTAATTTCCCTAGTATGGATTTCACTACACAGATGGCAATTAAAAAGCATCTACCTGCTTAAATTACAATTTAAAGGAAGCATTATTGGAATCTTGCTAATAATTGAGTCCAAAGGTCCGCCAACATCTGTGCTGTCTCCCCAGAGACATGGCCAGGTGGGAGGCGTGCTGGAGACGCCAGGGCCACACCACAAACCGGGCCTCAGGCCGGAGAGTGGCACAAGTTGTTGTTTAATTCGCAGACCCCCAGGATGTGGCACAGAAGTCACCCTGGTGGGGCTCACACCAACTTCTCACTGCACGGGTGAGGCCAGCAGGCCCTGAGCACACCTGATGTGGGTGATGCCTTCTCCGCGACAGCACCCCCTACCTTCTCAGGCCTGCCAGAGGTTTTCAAGAGGACAGAAAGTCGAAAACAGCCTCCACGCCCAGCAGCACAGGGCAGGCCATGCAATTATGACAAGTCCATCACCCAGTGTGAATGACAAGACCACTGACTTTACCACACACAGTTTGCTTGAGACCTGGCTTGCTCGGCTGCCAGCCAGCACCTTGACCTTGTGACCCACTGTTCTGAGTCCCGGGTTCCCCTTTATGATGTGGGGATACTGAAACCTCCCTGCAAGGTTGCTGGTGTATTAAATGAGCCAATACACAAACACCCAGCAAATAACCAGTGCCCAATGAATACAAGTCTTTCTTCCCCAAGTAAAACGAGTAAGGATGAAGACCTTGCAGCAATGTTCATGCTCTTACAATGCAATTTCGAAAAATATAATTAAATTGCAAAATTATGAGTATTCTATTTTTATATCCATTAAACTTAATGGACATAGAAATAAATACAAACTGTCGTAATACCTGTGATTAGAGGGTGGGATTTTGGAATATGTACTTTTTAGCTTCCAGACTTTCTCTGCCACTGTTGTGCAGGGGTATTCCACACAGCTCATTGAGAGACTCGCGCTATCTTCTAACTCTATTTTTCCAATAGCTTTTTGAACTGCCCTCATACCACACGCCTACCTGGAAGTGATGATGCTGGTATTATTCTTGAGATGGCCCCAAACACTAAATGCGTATTTTGGCTAATATTAAATTTTCAGTATAAAAGGAGACATCCTTAACTCGGCTCCCTGTCTTGATAAAGCTAATTTAATGGTGATATTGGAGATTTTTGTTTCGTTCTATTCAATTAGGACTTAATTTTAACAGGAGACAGAAATTAGACTATAACTACTGTATG
>NW_007780068.1:0-486 GCF_000696425.1 Galeopterus variegatus
TTATGTAGATCTGGAGTTTCTGATCCATAATTTTCCTAGTCTCTGAAGAACTTCTTGTAACATTTCTTGCAAGGCAGGTCTACCGGGAGCAAATTTCCTCAAATTTTGTTTGTCTGTGAAAATTTTTATTTTCCTTCATTTTTAAAGAATAGTTTCACAGGGTAAAAAAATTGTAGGTTAGTGTTTTTTGTCTCCCAGTACTTTAAATATGTAACTCTGCTCTGCTTACTTGTTTGGTTTCTGAGGAGCTAGATGTAATTCTTCTTCTTTTTTTTTTTTTTTCCTCTTATATTGGTGAAATGTTTTCTTCTGTCTTCTTTTATGATTTTTTTATACTTGATTTTCTGAAGTTTGAATATGGTATGCTTAGATGTATATTTTTTGGTATTATCCTGCATAGTGTTCTCTGAGCTTTCTGAGTCTGTAATTTGGCATCTGACATTGATTTAGGAAAATTTTCAGTCATTACCTCTTCAAATATTTTTT
>NW_007780068.1:2342-3119 GCF_000696425.1 Galeopterus variegatus
GATCCCATATAGAGACCAGTCTGCTCACTGGTTGAGCGCGGTGCGGGCACAACACCGAGGGCTGCGATCCCATTCTGGTCACGAAAAAAGACAAAAAGGAAAAAAAAAAAAAAAAAAAGTCGTGACTCTCTGTATCTGCCTGTCTGTTTCTCCAGTTTGGGGGAGAGTGGTTTGCCCTGTGACGTCATTTCTCTGAACCATGTAAGAATAGTTGTTGATTTTTCAGTTTATTCATCTTTTTATTTGTTGTTATGATCAAGTGGTGACTTCTGAGCTCCTTACTTCCAGACTGGAAACCAGAAGAATTTGCTTTTTTTCTTTTCTCTTTTTTTCTCTCTCTCTCCCCCCTCTCCCCCTCCCCTCTCTCCTCTCTTGTCTCTCTCTTTCTTTCCATTCCTTCCTCCCTTCCGTCTGTCTTTTTTTAATTGCTGAATAAGTTTCCGTGGTAGAGAAGTACCACAGTTTTCTTAGCCACTTGCCTATTGAAGAATTTTGGTTGTTTTTAGTTTGGGGTTGTTACAGATAAAGCTGCTCTAGGGCTGGCCTGTTAACTTAGCTGGTAACAGTGTGGTGTTATAACACCAGGGTCAAGGGTTCAGATCCCCTTACCAACCAGCTGCAAAACCGACCAACCAACCAAACAACCAACCAAACAAAAACGCCACTAAATCTGCTATGAACATTTTTTTGGTACAGGTTTGGTTTGGATAAAAGCCCAAGACTGTGAATGCTAGGTCATATGGTGTGTATATATTTTTCTTATTCTTATTTTTTTTT
>NW_007780069.1:0-307 GCF_000696425.1 Galeopterus variegatus
AGACCAGCATAGAAAATATGGCTACTGAGTGCTTGAAACATAGACAGTACATTTGAGCAACTACATTTTTAATTTCAGTTAATTTTAGTTGATTTATGTTTAAGAGTTGAACACCACTGTATGTGTCAGCTAAGTGGCTATTGCACTGGACTATACAGGTATATTGCATAAAGAGGACACATAAGAATCATGACTTTGGATTCAACTTTCACTAAGCCTTCTTTAAATTGGAATCTTTACTTGTTAGATTTCATATGTGAGCTCCACTGTCACCAGGCTGGAAGTGGGTTTTGTTCTGTATCTTTTG
>NW_007780069.1:2354-3119 GCF_000696425.1 Galeopterus variegatus
AGATATAACTTAAACATTAACTAAACCTCTTCATAGGGAGGAAAGGCCATTTTTGAATCATTAACTCAAGTTGAAATGAAGAGTAGATGCAGATTTAACACGTGTTAAGAACACTCTCTGGCACGATGCAGTCTTGAGAAGCTAGGTAGAGACATACTTCTATAAGACCCAGAAAACCAACTTCTAAGGAAAAGGAAGCCTGTTTTCCATGAATAGGCAGCCCCTGGAACTGTTTTTGATGTGGCAGCCTCCAGAGCCAGTGAGAGGCAGTTACTTTGCAGGAGTTAACCAGACTTTATTGTGTGGCCTGCAAGGCTACTGTCCAGCTTGGGTGGGAAACATTACTAAAACAGCCATGGTGATTTCAGGGAAGCACAGTTCTGTTCTTTTTACTGTTGTTACAGGCAGTCATGTCATCATACATTGATCTCCTAGATGAAGTCACAGCTAATAAGAAGAAAGCTAAAGGATATTGGTGGGGGTGAGGTAGCAAAAGTAGGATTAAGAAAATCAGAAGGTCTAGTTAGTTCCGTTGGTATTTATTTTACTCTTTTTAAAAAATTATACATGCATGTGGGGTACAACGTTGATTTTCAATAATTGTATAGACTGTGTGGTGGTTAGATTGGTATACTTAGCTTATTCATCATTACAATGCACAATCATTCCTGTGGTCATTTTACTCTTACATCAAAAAGCTGAAGTCCAGGGGCCGGCCCGGTGGCGCACTGGATAGTGCGCTGCTTGGGAAGCGCGGCGGCGCTC
>NW_007780070.1:0-722 GCF_000696425.1 Galeopterus variegatus
TATTCTTAATTTGTCCAATTGCCACTCAAATTTTAGGTCCTAAGCAAGAAACATATCCCTATACCAGTGAGCCACTTTCAGAAGGAGAGAACAGATCCATAATTACTAAAGGTAGGAAAGGTGGAGGGTAAGGGGACTGGGGACTAATTGGGTAAGGGACAAAAAGAATAATTATGATTTGCAATGGCAAACGTGGTAATAATATCAATTTGATCATCACATACGGTACATCAATTTGATCATCACATTATGAATATAAATACTGATAGTCAACTCTGTACCCATAAATATGTATAATCAAAAATAAATAAAACAAAACAAAACAAAAACCAACTTTAGGTTCTAACTTAACATGACTTCTTCCAGAAATGTAATATTAAGCATTATGTGATTAAAATATAACATATCCCTATGATATTTGATATTGTAACGTCTGCTCTTATATTTAACATGTACTTAAGTAACTCTCCCCTGCACACTAGACATAGTATTAGGAGTTGGTGATATTTAGGGATATAGTGGTAAGCTGGAACAGGTATAGTGACCATTCCCCTGAAGCTTATATCCATAAAAGTGATATGGTAAAAGCATCATATTAAGGGATTTTCATTAGGCAAACATTTTGGATTTAAAAGTTGTATGAGAACATGTAAACTAAATGGGTGTTTAAGAGAAGTTTTCATGTGAGAAACATTCACGGAGATAAGATCAGGAGGAGGAGG
>NW_007780070.1:1737-3119 GCF_000696425.1 Galeopterus variegatus
TATAAAGGATGAATGGCTCTGATCCACAGCACCTCCCCCACCCCAGGATGCCCCCAGGAGAGGGATGCCATGGGGAGGCCGCTACTGCTGCTGGAGGCTGTTGCTGCCAGGGCCCCTAGGGATGATCCAGGAGGCCACTGCCACTGCTGCTGGATCTGCTGAAGGTTGCTGTAATCTGCTGTTGCTTCTGAGGAAGCTGAGGACCAAGCTTGTGTTGGAATGGACCTGTCAACTCTGCCGATGGCTCCCGGGATCTTTTCCCAATTGCCTTGATCATGGACCTTTATATGAGGGGTCTGTGACCCAGCCTGGCATGTGAGGGGTCTATGTCCCAGTCTATACAATGGGTTTGAAGGGTCTGAGCCTTAGCCCAACAACATTAGTAAAACAAAATAGATTTCACCCAATGTCAGTTTGTTTTTCTTCAAGAGAGGTAACAGGGTGGCAGGAACACAGTTAATGACTAAAGCACAGTGGAGGCATCATGACCCTGAGGAAGTCCACACCTGGTACAGTTACAGTGCCAAAGAATA
The DNA here is from genome assembly GCF_000696425.1 of Galeopterus variegatus. Taxonomy (NCBI): domain Eukaryota; kingdom Metazoa; phylum Chordata; class Mammalia; order Dermoptera; family Cynocephalidae; genus Galeopterus; species Galeopterus variegatus. The sequence goes on from NW_007780070.1 coordinate 2,271, forward strand.
GGTGGGTGCAAACCACCCCGCATCAGGGAATCCATCAGCTGTGACTCCCTTTGGATTTCATATTTTAGTGGTTCTGTACCACACAGGGATATGTGAATAAAATCCACTCTATGGTGCAGATGTATCTCATTATTACCAGTTACTGTTTACTCAATAAATTGCCTCCAAAATGAGGTACAGGTACTTGCTTCTGTACATAGTAGTATCAGTCAGCTTCTCATTTACCTTGAATTTCATGTCTGTCTACAGATTCCTTGAATTCCCATTGCATTGAGGGTTAGCTCAAGGGTCAAATCCTCAGGTATCTTGGTTCATTTCTGTTGCTTATAACAGTATACCTGAGACAGGTTAATTTAAAAGAAATGAAATTTATTCCTTACAGTTTTGGAGGCTGGAAAGACCACAGTCCAGGTGAGGGCCTTCTTGGTTGTGACACTCTACAGTGATGTAGAGTATCACATGGTGAGAATAGCAAGAGCAAAAGCTAACCTTCTCACTCGCTGTCCTTATGAAGCTGTCAATACCACACCCATGACAACTTATTAAACCATCAGCCTTTTACTCCATGGATGGATCAATCCATTCACAAGGGCTCCTTGTGATCCAATCGCCTCTCAAGGCTCAACTTTCCACCACCATATGGGGGGGGGGGTTAAGTTCCAACGAGAGCTTGGGGGACTTTCAAACCACAGCATTAGGCTTCCGTGAAGCTGAAGGAATGGCCTCAACACCAGATGTCAGCACCTGACTTCCTCCCCGGCAGGGAAAACATAAAACATAGGACGGTGTTGATGTTGGTCATGGGGTAGGGCCTGGACATGTTATATAATCCTAGAGAATAAAACAATT
>NW_007780071.1:0-628 GCF_000696425.1 Galeopterus variegatus
TTACTCTGGATGCAGTGTGGAAAAGGCTTGCAACCGGACAGAGGTAAAGGAGCTGAAGAGCTATCAGGAGATGAGGGACAATTAGAAAGCTCGACACGGGAAGCTATGAAAGCACTTCCAGGAGCAATGTGGTTGTGAGCTGGCCTAGTGTGGGGATGGCAAAGGTGGAGAGAACAGAGAGGTTCAAGATATGGTGGGAGAAAGAGTGATCAGGATGTGGGGAGTGAGGGAGAGAGAGAAGTCAAAGGGGCCTTCCAGTTTCTGACTCATACAACTGGATTGATAGAAGTGCCTCTTACTGAGAGGAGGAAAACTGAGAGGGGCACCTTTGGAGAAAACCTTATGTTTGAGATGCCAGCGGTACATCCAAATAAATTTTAGAATATCCTTTTGAATATGTGGTTCTGGTCTCCATGTCAGCTTGAGATTGAAATTTGGGATTTGCCCATATATATTTAGTATTTAAACCCTGATGAAAATGCCTAGAGGAAGAGGGTAGAGTAAAACCAGAAAAGGGCTCAGGACTGAGCCTGTAGCTCCAACAACTATTGGCTGGTAGGAGGAGGCGACACCAGCAAAGGAGAGTGAGAAAGAGCAGTCAAGGAGAAGGACGGATTCAAAAGAGAGT
>NW_007780071.1:2133-3119 GCF_000696425.1 Galeopterus variegatus
GAATTTTTTTCTTCTTGAGTTTAAATATTTGCTTAAATAGATATTTTATGTCTTTTTTTTTCTTTTTGTACTTGAAGCTATAAATGTAAACTTAAAATGTTTATGTAACCAGGAAAAAAACCACAAAAATGATCTTGCTCAATTTAAATAATTTTTAAATAAAAATGTGTATTAGCAGCCTAAATTATACTTTTTTCCACATTGTTCTGCACATCTAAACCCTGCTTATACTACCATTATCATGGAAATTTAGAGTTGAGAAATTATACTTTTTTCCACATTGTTCTGCACATCTAAACCCTGCTTATACTACCATTATCATGGAAATTTAGAGTTGAGACACTTAGAAGTTGAGAAAAAACTTAGAGATCGAAATCAATGAATAATCACAGAAAAGTAACTGGTCTGCTTAACATATTTTATGAAGTCTGCACAATGTTTAGTTTCAAATTTCTAACCAGAGACATATGGTGAATATCGGAAATGACCCTTTGTCCTTTTGAAAAAACAAGATTTGAATGTTACATTGTGGAAATTTCCCTTCTGGGGGTCCAACAGTTTTAAAGTATAGTCCGATCCTTAACGTACATATTAACCAGATGGGAATTAGAAAAAAAAAAGAGCTGAGTGGGGGCAAATGGGGAGATCAGCCAAGCAATCTTAGCTATAATCCAAGCATGAGAGGAAGGAATAGGGTCAAGGTCTGGAGGATGGCGGTGGGGTGTGGGGAAGGGTGGGGCCAGGAGCATCCGTGGGGCGGGGCCCTGAATGATTGAGAGGTATTCATGTCAGGGATGGGAGGAAAAGGAAAACAGAAGGGCATAAGGACTGAAGTTCTGAGCTGCAGTGAGAGTGGAGGCACAGTGAAAAGAAATATGGAAACCTAGAGTAGGACCCAGTTTTAGGAGAAAAAAAGATGAACTCAGTTTTAGATGTACTGAATTGAACTGGGGGTAGGACCACCAACTTATCAGGAAGAGAGATGT
>NW_007780072.1:0-391 GCF_000696425.1 Galeopterus variegatus
AAAAAAATCACCTCATTACCCCTGTGTGCCTGTTACTGCAACTCAATTGTATGGTGTACAAATGTTTGTGTCATAGAAATTACGCTTCCTATATATCATGTTGAAAATTGAACTAGCCTCACCCTTATAACAAGCTCTTAGGAAATCACACGGATTTGCAGTTCGAGTCCGTTTGTCCTTCTGATCCATTAATAGTGCATTTATCATCAAATGAGCTTAAAATGATTTGCTGCTGTTTGCTTTCAACACTGTAGATGACCAAGGCACTGACATACGTTGGTGAATTTCACCATGGGGCAGAGACTATGAGCACACAGGAGGCTGGTAAAGATTCTCTGGAAGAGGAGAATAAGAGATTCAGCAGAAGGCAGAAATCAAAACAGGAAATGCA
>NW_007780072.1:1492-3118 GCF_000696425.1 Galeopterus variegatus
TGTTTGTCCTTATGGTTTGGAGTTAAGAAAAAAAGAATTTTGTAATACTAGTGTTGCCTTGGCTCCAATTTGTTATATGAAATACAGCAAAGATATTCAGCTTCTTTAATTCAGTGGGTTAACCACACAGTCATTCCAGAGATTGTGATGTCAGACATCGTGTCTCTATGGGCTCCTTCAACCCTTACACCGATACAGTCCCTTTCGCCTTTAAAACAGCACCAATAGCAACAACAACAACAAAAACATTGACTTTTCTGTTTCTCCTAAGAATTAACCAATTTCTTCTTTCATGGTCAAATAAGTCATCTCTTAACTCAATTTCCACATCACCAGCTTCATCCTGGATTCTGAAATTTTACATCTCTTGTACCTCTTATCTAACTCTTCCCTTCCAAACAAGAGCAGAGAACACTCAAACAGGAATTCCATGGGGTGTCTTGAGATATCAGACTGTTCGGGCTAGGCCTGAACTTGCCCAGAGTTCATGCAGATATGTCAGAAGCATTCGTGAAAGACAGAGGAGACCATGTCCAGGCAGAGAGTCTAACTGAGTCATTGGATTCTATGGTAGAGACGAGGCAGAACAGGAGAGCTCTGGGAAGAAGCAAGGAGAAGGACACCTGAGGTTCAGATGAGGAGTTTATTCACTCCTTATAAAGAAACTCATCCACACTCATATACTCAAGGAGTGAGCGTTACCACAGAACTCCCTCATATCTGCAGCCCTTCGCCAGTGGTGGTCTCAAGATCTCATCTTCCCAGGCCCACCAGGTGTGCTATCATCTGCCCTCCTCTCTCACCAGTGCTGGTTCAAGTCAGGGATACTACTAGGATCATACTTTGGACTTTTTATTTAATTTCCAATAACTTAAATTACCATCTTTTCTTCATAAATACATGAAGTTATCCTTCACAGAAATTCTTTTCAGTTGCTGGGATGAATTTCCAATTTGCCGCACACTTTTCTGTGACTATGTAATAGGTCATTTTAACGTAAATTTCCAAACATGATAAAGTAAATAAGCCACCAGACCAGGAATATGTTACAAATTCTATTTTAGGATAATGTCCACACTGGTCAACTCTTCTCTAAACTCTTATGATTTGGAAACAAACAAACAAACAAACAAAAAATCCAAAAAGCAAAAAAACAACAACAACAACAACAACAACAAAAAAAAAAAAAACCTGTGAGGGGCCGTCTTATTCAAGGAAACTAAATGAGGTACCTGCCTGAGCTGGCATTTAGCTGCCACTTTATGTGCCGAAAATGGACTCTTTTGCCCAGAAGAGGCCAATGCTATGACTTCTTCCATTACCTCTTTCTATATGTGCCCACCAGGGTGCTGCTACATCTCTGAAATGCCAAAATAAAACCCTGGTAAATTAAGCATATTTCTTCTCAACTTGTCTGCATCTGTGATATTCAAAAAGGCACCCACAATTTTTTAATTGGGTTACTTGTTTTTTCTGCTTTTAAGTTGTTTGAGTTCCTTGTAAATTCTGGATATTTATCCTTTGTCAAGGCCGGCCCGTGGCTCACTCGGTAGAGTGCGGTGCTGATTTATCCTTTGTCAGATGTATATTTTGCAAATATTTTCTCCCACTCTGTTGGTTGTCTTT
>NW_007780073.1:0-391 GCF_000696425.1 Galeopterus variegatus
CAGTCCTGTTTTTCTTACTCAGATGTGTTTAAAACAGTTGTTCACCTTGTAATGGAAGCTGTGGAGCTTATGCCCATTTGTATTTCCTGGAAGATAGCCTCTTCTTTCTGACTGTGGCTTCTCTCTCCATCTGGCTCAGACCAGCCCCTGGGATCAAGCTAGGGCTTTCTCTAGTCTCTGGCCTCGAGCCCGTACATGCAGCCACCTCCCAGAAGGCCTCTTCCTCCTATGCAAATAAATCAGTACATACAAATATATACCTGAGGACTGTTTGCAGGCTTTGCCAACACATTAGACATGAAATTAACATCTTAAGTGTTCCAGAAATTTTCATGTGTTTTTCTTGAAGCAGAGTTGTTAATCTCATATTTTTCCTTTTGATTTTTTTTTT
>NW_007780073.1:2367-3118 GCF_000696425.1 Galeopterus variegatus
ATTGCATATCAGTGATGCAGTTCAGCTTGTTCCTCTCCCCTCTGTATGTCTTGCAAATGGACAGCTGGGTCCAGAGGCTTGATCAAACTCATGTTTGATATTTTGGGCAAGACTATGAGTGATGGTGTGCTCTTTCATCAGGAGGCACATAATATCTGATCTTTTTGTGATATTAGTAGCTGTTGATACTAAACATCTTGATTCATTTATTTATTAGGGGTGACAAAATGGTGATATATATTTTAATTCTGTCATTTATTTTTAAGTTATTGGTTTAAATACTTTTAAAAGAGACCCTTTTCCGCTCATCTACTATTTGGTTAGACAGCGGTACAGTTCATGTAGAAAAGCTGGATAAATGCTTAATTCTTTCACTTTACCAGTTTCCAAAATAATGAGTTAGTTCCCATTTAAGTTAGTAAGATAAGTTAGTTATAAATTAGTTGTGTGTTTTAAAAAAAATATTACAAACTCATGTATTGGAACATAGTTGATGGGTTTCAATAAGTTGTAATTATTATTTTTTAAGCTTTTATTATCCCATCTTTGGGTAGTGGGAACCCTTTCAAGTTGGCTCCTGAGTCCTTTTGACATGAGTGCAGTGGTCTTTGAGTATTTTCTTGATATATAGTATAACAAGATATTTTAGGCTCATTTTGAATGTTTTCTGCTCATACCTGGAATTAGCCATTTCTCCACAAAGAGCCCTGATTTCTTTTAGTAAGAAATGGTATATTTCAAGGGCCGACCC
>NW_007780074.1:0-904 GCF_000696425.1 Galeopterus variegatus
TATTCTTGTGTGGTAGAGGTGTTAATAAAAACAGACTTCAGAGCTAAATTTGGCTGCAATTATTGAAATTCAAATTTTTAAACCTAATTTGTACATTTCAAAGCAAATAATTTATTCAAACTATGACTCAAACACAAATATGGTTTAAGTTAGTTTTCCGTAAATCAATCACTGAAGAAACTGAATTGTCTAATTTAAAATATATATTGAGAAAAGGCAAAATCTTTCCTGTACCCAGGTTCAACAGCCAACATTATCAAAAAACCACTATGAATCAATAAGGATTGAAAAGTGGCACTACAACAACTAAACTCATTTCTGGAAATTCCTCCCCTTATAATTATGCCCAGAGTAAAAGAGAAAGTGCAATTATTTGTTTTTAAATACCAGTATAAAACGTACAGCTATTATAGGATTTGTGTGCTTATATTTTAGAGTGAAGCTTTCAGTATAAAAGCTTAGTTATTTGTAGTGCTAATTCTTTTTAAATGATGATTACTATTTAAGGACTTTTTTTTTTCTAAATCTGAAAACTAATGAGAAATAAGCTGAACAATTAGCCAGTGGATTCAAACAACTAAAGCAGACAATTGAGTAATTTTCTATAGTTTCTGTAAAAATGTTAAGTAAAGGAAACTAGTGCCTTTCTAGAATCTGGTTTGAATTCTTTCCACAAAAATAATGGCTGGTTGGGCCAGCCTGGTGGCACACTGCTACAGTGCGCTGCTTGGGAGCGCGGCGGCGCTCCCACCGAGGGTTCAGATCCCACATACAGACCGGTTCCCGCTCACTGGCTGAGCAAGGTGCGGGCGCAGCACCGAGGTTTGCGATCCCGTTGTCGGTTCCCGGTCCGGTACGGGCGTGACACTGAGGGTTGCGATCCGTTGCCGGACACAAAAAAAGA
>NW_007780074.1:2692-3118 GCF_000696425.1 Galeopterus variegatus
AGAAAATTAGTTGCTGTACACGAAGGAGCAAAGTGGAAATACAGAATTTGTGAATTGCAATTTAAGTAATGGTATTCTAGATAATCAGACTAATACTCCCACTAAAAACAACTAGAAAAGTTATAAAAAATACAAAAATATCTGTTTCAAGCATTAGAGAACAAGACACTGAGGAATTCTGGAGTCAAGATCCAGAAGAAATAAAAACCAGAGATATAAAGCCCAAAATTCTGAGATGTTTCTCGAGGGCCAATTCCAGAAGAGATAGCTGACAGATGAGAAGCTGAGCACAGCTTTCAATAAACTCTGTGGGCTAAGATGACATAAACCAGAGCTCAGAACCCTAAAGTGGAAGGAGTAGTAAACACCCCCACACTCCTGACTGGGACCTTCCTTATAGGGCTACGCTAGGGGCAAGGGTGAAAA
>NW_007780075.1:0-3118 GCF_000696425.1 Galeopterus variegatus
TTTAAATAAAAGAATTATACAATATTTTGACTCTTTAAGTCATGTGCACATATAACTTGATAAAAAAAAAAGCTATTTGAAGATATTGTTATAAAAAGGAAGAAAATTATCTTGGGGCACCTGTAGATGATAGGCTCTATAATATAAAAGATTTTTTAGTAGTAATGCTACAGAGAAAGTAAAAATGAATATATATTTAAGAATGTTTGTAGATTTGGTGGCAGGGTAACAAAAGAGCTCTCCTTTGATGGATTCTATGTTCTTAGTGAATTATGAAGAAAAGTAATCTGCCAAGACAGATTAATAGGAATATTTGAGGAGAAAAGAGGCTCAAGAAAGGAAACGGCCATATTTCATTGTTATTTGACTGGTTATGAAAGTGTAACAGAATTACTAAAAAGAGTTGAGAACCATTATAATTTGAGATTATTTTATATGAAGAGAGTGTCTCCAGCTTTGTCAAATTCTCCTAAAATATTTGGCCATCTGAATATCTTCATGGTTATCAATATAAACATGGTCGATGTCATCAGAAAAATAAGGGAAATAAGGCAAGTTAAAAGTATTTTCAAAGGAATGCTTTTATTTATAGGGCACTGAGTTCATCCTAATTGGAGAATAAATACTGAGATGTAAATAAAAAGTTGAGAATTCAGTGGACTGGAAAGTGAAGAAAAGATTTACAAAATTGTGGTTAATGCATTTGAGTAGCTGAAATAGAAAGAAAAATGTTCGTGGTTTCAGCTGAAATTTCAAGCTGAAATTTAAGGTTTTTGTGTACTACAATGTGGGCAATGATAAATTCACAGATGTTCAAAGTGGTGGTTTGTTCCAGAGCAGATGAATAAAAGATACTAGTGCTGAGGAGAAGATGAAAGGATTAAAAAAACTAAAATAAATGATAATAAATTAAAATTATTTTAAATTATAAAGATTAAGTATATAAGAACTATTTATAAATTATATGCCATAAGTATATAAAACATATTCATAAATAAAATAATTATCATCATACGTTCAAAAAGAAATAACATGAATTTATTGTGAGATCATACTCTTGTAAAAATGCTTTCCAAGGTTTCATAAGCAATAGTAATTTGTAGGTTGAGTTTAATGACCAAATAAAGTAATTAAGTATTTCAACTACACCAACAAGACCTACTTTTGTAAGTCTCCAAAATGTTTAAATTTGATTTTTTAATATGTATAAATACAATTTTGTATTTAATATGCCAAAATGTTTAGTTCTCATTCTTGGCCAGTGTTGCAGGACACAGTTTAAAAGTAATTCAGAAAGTGTTTGATCTTTAAAATAATACAAGAAAACCACTAATACAAATAACTGGAAAAAGTTTCTCAAATTACAACAGATTTGGGGATAATTTTATTAGACAATTAGATAAATTAGTCTTAAGCTTTGACATTCTATATTTTCTTTTTCCATCAGAAAATTATATGCAGCAGCTGAGTAGAAAAATAATTGATTATCACACCAATTTTTGCATTGACTTATGGAAACTTTACATTATTATTTAACAGTTAAAAACTTTCCCTATTCATCTTCAAATTTAAAGGATATTTTCAAATATAACCTAAATTGTATTTAATGTAAGATTTTGGTCAGGTTTTATTACACTAGATATTGACTTTTATTTGTTGACTCAATCGAATTTGAGTAAAGGATATTACACTCTTTCAAATTTCAAATCTTCTATATTGTAACTTTGGACTGAATGTTCCCACCCAATTAAAGTTTTTATGTTGAAATTCTAACCCCCAATGTGATGGTATTAAGAGGTGGGGCTTTCGGGAGAAAATTAGGTCATGAGAATGAAGCCCTAATTAATGGGATTAGTGCTGTTTTAAAAGAAACACCAGAGAGCTCTCTCATCCTCTTTTTGTCATATGAAGACGCAAGTAGACAGTCTGCAACCCAGAAGAGGGCCCCCACCAAAAGATAACCATGCTGGACCCTGATCTCAGACTTTTAGCCTCCAGAACTGTGAAAATAAGTTGCTGTTCTTTCTAAGCCACCCAGTCTCTGGTACTTTTTTAAAGCAGCCCAAACTAAGACAGCTATGTATTGCATGTTTGTGCCCCACCCCCAAATTTATATGTTGAAACCCTAACCCCATTGGAATGGTATAAAGAGGTGAGGCTTTTAGGAAGAAATTAGGTCATGAATGTGGAACCCTTATGATGGGATTAGTGCCCTTTTAAGGAAAGACACTCCAGAGAGCTCTCTCTCTCTCTTTCTCTGATCTCAAACACAGAATCTGCTTGGCTCCTTGATCTTGGACTTGCCAGCCTATAGAAATGTAAGAAATAAATTTCTGTCGCTTAAGCCACCAAGTCTTTGGTATCTTGTTATGGCAGCCCCAACTTAAGTAACCTTTTCCCCAAATATCACTTCAAAATATACAAATCAAACCAAAATTTTAAAAAGTGTTATTACTCTTTCACTTGCTTGTGAAATTTAAATAAATATTTAACAGTCTAAAAAATGTCCTTAACTAAATTTTTTCATCTGTGCCGAACTTGTTTTGTGTGGTTATTTTGAAACCGTTAGTCTCAGAAACAATTAATTTGAATGACAGTAAATGGTCCCTTGTGAGTCCTGGTTATCAGAGCCTTACTATATCAAAGAAATGTTTTTCCCACTCAGAAAAAGAATTGCCACAAGGGAAGTTATGGATTTAAACAGGTGTGACAAGATTGTCTGCTAAGATGTTTTTTTCCAGTTCTCAGTTATCTTCTACTGAGTAGAATATCACTGAAAGTGACAGGTGTAAAACATTTACCATGTCTTCTTGTTAAATCTCACCTTGCTAGTAGAATGGGCTGGCAAACAAGTGCAGAAACAGATAACCGCAGATCTATTTTAGCGAGAGTAGTTAGCCAGGCATAAAGCTGCAATACGCAAGCAGTAGGAGGAGAATGCAATATGATTACTTAACTAGTTAAACTAGAGTGATTTCAAATAATAAAGTCAAAAAAACTGCCTAGTATGTCTGTGAATTCTTGAAAGTTTAGTAGTATTCTTAAATTTTCCTCAGGGAAACTCTGGGAACCTGTTTCCTTAATCCAGTCACTGACTTGTAACATGTTGATCCAGGTA
>NW_007780076.1:0-212 GCF_000696425.1 Galeopterus variegatus
TTTTCAAAGCCTGCCCTTTATCTGCCTTGCCATGTAAGATGTGTCAGCAGGAGCTCCAGTGCATGTGCAGATGGAGCCAGTACAGAATGCGAAACATGTATGACTTACCATGCCTTTCTTCAGAGCTGTGCTCCTTGTTGCCATTCCCAACTTGAACCTGTTTTTAGGGTTTTAAGTAACGCTCTGTTTGGGGTGCATAGTATTCTTTTCCT
>NW_007780076.1:1533-3118 GCF_000696425.1 Galeopterus variegatus
GTCGTGGGTCTGGATTGGTATGTAGCAAACAGGAGGAAACGACCATGATGCCAAGGTCAGCACCTTGTGGTGCCTCTGACCCAGGAGAAGGCAGTTGAACCAGAAAGGCTTTAGATCTGCAGGCACGCATAGGCCTCCCTGCACAACTTCCATTGGTGGAGCAGCCTGAGCAGGAGATCGGCAGTGACCCTATTGCAGCAAGGAGGGGAGCAGCAAGCAGGGACAGAGGGAGGTGGAGCATGTGAGTTGCCAGGAAGAAGCTCATTTTGAATTCTTTTTTTCCCCCAAATTAATTTATCATTATTATTACATTCTAAGATGTTGTGGAGCAGTTGGGGGAGATTGGGAGAGGGGAAAGGGAAAGGGATAGGATGGAAGGAGGAGGAAAGAGCGAGGGGGCGTGGTCAAGGCCTGTGGCACCCACCTCATTCTAGCAGGGGAGCTCGGGGGGCTTCTGGTGGCAGCATGGTCTTGGCTGGACTGGATGTGGACTTTGGGGGGATCATGGTGTGGCTGAGGCCCCCTCCACCCCAGCTTGGGAGCCTGGGCACATCCGGTGTTGCTGGGCTGGATGAGGGCTTGAGGGGAGGGTATTCAGGCCTTAGGTCCTCCCCTTCCCGGCTTGGGAACCCTTGGGGGTTGGGGGTTTCTGGTCCTTCTAGGTTTTCTAGGTGTTCTTTGGTGGTGGTAGACGTTACTGGTTAATATCAGAACTTTGATGTGTGGGGTTTTTCTGTTTTCTTTCAGTTCTGTGTTGGATTATTAGCTGCCCCCACCACTTAAGCTCTGCACTGGAACTTTTGGTTGTCCTTTAGTTACTTCTAAAATGGGTGAACTTCCTGTGAGAACCAGCGCTTGAGCCCTGTGGTTGAGCTAAATTGCTGCTTTGCTGCTGATTCTCTGGGGAAGGCTTTTTGTGCAGCTCAACTTTTAATGGTTGACCTTGGATGTACTTTCAGGTCTTGTGAGGTGTCCAGTACACTTGGGTTGTGTGGAAACTCTGGTCTGGGCCTGAGACTGTTCAGCACCCCCTGCAGTTCTGTATTCCTGACCAATGTCCACTGGGTGGTCTTGCAGTGATTGGCGGGCAGATCAGCTGTCCATGCTTTCTCCCAGTGTTCCCGAAGTGGGCCCGTCTCCCCCACTGTCCACACTCCAAACACTTCACATGGGGTGGGCCACGCATTGGTCCCTGGCGGTGACTCACCGGCCTCTGAGTGGCTCCTTTTTTCAGTTGTCTGTGACCCTTCACTCCTGTGTGGGTCCAAGGTAACCCTGTCAGTGGTCTTGCTGTCCTGGGAGCCACCAAGGCCCTCTTCTCCCCTGTTGCCTCCAAGCAACTTCATCCAAAGGGCACAGCGGCAGCTTTGTATGGTCCCCAGGGCCAGCCTCAGAATGTTCGGCACAGTCCTTTCTTTCTTTCATCGTGGCTTCTGCCACCTTTGTGGTCTCTCCTCCTCTTCCCCTGAGCTCTCGCGATCCCAGGTTGGCAGTCATTGCTTCTGAATAGTTGTAAATTTGTCAACTGTGAGAGGGTGATGCTGGGGACCATCTATTCTGCCATCTTGATCAGAAGTCTCATTTT